>NC_087257.1:18715000-18925000 GCF_037042905.1 Lytechinus pictus
ACTGGATGATACGGTATCCTTACTTGAATTTTTTTAGCAGTTTCTAAATTATTAATTTTTTGCAAGAGTTCGTAGCATCACATGTTCTAATACAGAGGTAACAAGTACAATTACTGTAAATGGCAATTGATAGAAATTGAATTAGTTGTGATTGATATTAGTTCTCACGTGGCGTCTTCACAAAATATATTTTTTTTAAATAAAGGAAGTAATGATAGTATTCATTGAATTGTTATTTTTTTGTTATTGTGACAATCTGAACGTCAAAGCGGATATGACTGAACCTGGGTCAGTCTTCTTGTATAAATACTATTTTTATATCTCCCATGTCATGCAAAAGAGGCTAAATAAGCCAAATACTCGAATTTACGATTTCCTTTTAAAAATCGTGCAAATATGCACTGTTATTAAATATTTGAATGAAATACATTTTTGACAGAATGCTGTCTTATTGCTTAGGCGGCCATTCAATAAAATATTTGTTTTTCCTTTATCTTTCAGGCATATTGTAAGGTTCATAACGTCTTAAAGCAGTATTTCCAGCTTTGTAATTATTTTTGGATGCTGAGTGAGGGTCTTTACCTCCACACTGTGATTGTAGTGGCTGTTTTCTCTGCAGAAAATCACCAACTTGTCCCGTACTTTATCATTGGATGGGGTAAGTATAGACAGGGATCGATGGGTTGATTGACTTAGAATTGCACATCCTTAGAGTAAAGAACACAGTGTGGCATCGTGTGTCCACAGTGCGTTCACAGTATCAAACAATGTTTTCAAATTGTTAAACAGTGTTAACAATCTGTTCGCAGTGCTTTCACGGTGTCATATTGTGTGTTGGCAAAGTCAAACAGCGTGTTCACAGCGCCAGACAGTGTGTTCACAATGCGTCCACAATGTCGCACAGTGTGGTGACAGGGTCAAACACGTGATCACAGTACCAAACGGTGTGTTTACAATTTGTAAACAGTATAACACAGTGTGTTCACAGTATCAAACATCGTGTTCACAATGTGTCGACAGTGTCACACATTGAGCTCGCAGTGTCAAACAGTGTTCAGTGTCACATACATGTAGTGTATTGACAGTGCGTTCACACCGTGAGCTATGTTAAGATATAATCCACAATATAAGGCATAAAGGTATACATATTACTTCAAACTATGCTTTTAAAAATTAACAGCTAATTGAACTCTTAAGGGGCGTGTATAGTGACTGCACATCGGAGTGCTGATTTTTCTCGTTTTTGAACAAGACAAAACAGCACTCCAAGTGCAGTCACTTGACACGCTCCTCAAGAGTTAAATTAGGTCTTTATTTTTAGAGTGTATGGACATCTCGACGATATGAGTATTCATTGCATTCACACTCTGGACTGTGTGAAAGTTTTGTTCACACTGTTACAATGCTCAAATGTAGCAGTGTGAAGATGATTTCACATAGTGTTCCACACTGTGAACACACTATGGGGGCACACTGTTGGACATTGTGATTTCCAGTAGGCATATATATATTATTAATGGATTATCACCAAAGCTGGATATAATAATTGAAAGATACTTTGTTAATGTTGATACATCATCTGTGTCTTCTTTTTTTTTCGTATGTTCAATGGTGCTCGATGTGCCGTGGCCGAGTTTCCTAGATGCCAGGCGATGCACAGGAGAGTCCGTGGTTCGAAACCCAGCCACGGCACCATCCAATCCTGGGAAATGAATTTTACTTTTCCAAATGAGATCTATACCCAAAATCCAACTTAGGAGTATGCTTGTTAAACATTGGAATCTTAACCCTAAAAGGACTGGGCTATTTGAGATGTATTGAGGACGGGGGGGGGGGGGGGGGGGCGGGGGGGGGGGGGGCACGATCCCCCCTCCTTCTGATCTCGGTCGCCGTTCGCGCGATCGCGCCGAAATTGGCACGCACATTCTTTACCACATAAACTACAAGCTGGTATAAAAAAAAACGAAAATCATTATTTTTTAATTATGAATAAAATATGCAAATGTATTCATGAAAAACATTATTTGCATATTTAACACCCTAGTTCACTTCAAATTTTCTCTTTTTTTGTTGCAGATGTCATATTTGTAATCTAATTTAAAGGTTTCCACAAAGAATAATTGCGAAAGCCATTTTTTTCCCTTATGTATTTCTTTGTTTTTATAATTTCTTATGTATTTCTTTGTTTTTCCATCTTTTGTTTTTCATCTTTTTTTAATGAAAATTATTACAGACCATTTGACAACTAAATTAAACCGTAAATTTATTAAGCAGACCAATAAGAACAAAAATAATCACCCTTTTATGAATTTCATCTCCCATAGACTTTGTACACAAAGTATGAAAATGAGCCATTTTCGGCATGACATTGCCTCGTAAAGAGTAATGTGACATCGCGATGGTAAACCCGTAGGTCGCGAAATTGGTCTCAAAAGTTGCGCGAGGCTTAAAAAAAAAGGTTATAAAATTTTGCGGCGCTATCTTTGTGCGTTTTGGAAATATCGCGCGAATAGGAATAATGATTCAATATGTGATACAGCACGTAATAGGGTCACATATCGTGCGTCGGGCTAACTTATGAGTAAACTGCATTATTATTGACCCAGGTGTAACGAATGTTCTCGTCCTTATTAATTTGTTAAATATTTCATATGTTTCAACAGCAGTTCCTATTGTCCCAGCGAGTCTGTATGCCGGATTTGTAGCACAGTATCCTCCCGGGCCGTAAGTATTTTTTTTCCCACATAGAAGTAGTCATCGAGCAATTCATATGCAGAGAAGTTGATGTTTTAATGCAAAAATCAAACAAAGTCCAAAATGCTAGTATCTGATTGGGCAAGAATCAATTTCCATTTGATGATGTAGCTCATTCTCTAACAAGGCTCTTGAAACTTGATTCCTTTCTTTAAACATGAATTTACTGGCCTAGTCGTAATCAACTAGTTGGTGATCTATGTTACATTAATTGCAAGAAATAGGCACCATTCTAACGCGAATGTAGAGTAAGATGTGTGTGGCAGTCCTAGGTTTTAAATTCTTGCTTCGAGATAAATCGTATGCAAGTACATGTGGAGGTGCCGTGGCCGAGTGGTCTAATGCATCTGCCTAGACATTTGAAAGGCCGGAGTTCGATCCCCGGCCACGGCACCTATGCCCGTGAGCAAGGCATTTAATCGACAATGCTCTTTTATCCTGCATTCGAATAAATGGAAATGCTAAATGTAATTTTGGTCACTTGGTTTGCTCTTGTATCAGTACCTGAGAACGGCAAGCATACAGTTGACTCATCATGAATCTTGAAAAAAATGTCGTAATTCGTGCAATTGAAGCATTGGAGTGAAGTGAAAGGAAAAACATTGAGAAAAAATAATTTGTGTCAATATTTGTATTCGAACTATTATGTTGTGACCTATGGGAAATAAAATATATATATTTAGTTTTCATGTATCGAATGATTTAGAATTAATAAATTGAGACTCGTCTCCTTCAATTCCATGGTCCTTATGTCCCATCTCAATATTTTTTCTCTCGGCCCCCCCCCCCTCTCTCTCTCTCACTTTCTCTCTCGTACCTCTCTTTTTCTTATTCGAATTTACTTTCTTTGCTGATTTATTTAGGTGCTGGGTTGGGGGCACAGTCTTCGATTGGCTGATAGCAGGATTCGTCATTTTTGTACTTGCGGTGAGCGCCTTACATTTTCAATTTTAATTACTAAAAAAAAAATATATATATATATATATATATACATACTTCGATTATTAAGGGACAAGTCCACCCCAACAAAAAGTTGATTTGAATAAATGGAGAAAAATCCAACAGGCATAACACTGAAAATTTCATCAAAATTGGATTTAAAATAAGAAAGTTATGACATTTAAAGTTTCGCTTAATTTCAGAGAACAGTTATATGCACATCCTGGCTGGTGTGCAAATGAGGAGACTATGACGTCATCCACTAATGTTTTTATGTTGTATTTTATTATATGACATATGAAATATTCTAATTTTCTCCTCATTGTCAAGTGATACAACGATTAATTCCTCCCTGAACATGTGGAATTAGCATTGTTTAATAGTATATGGTTCAGTCAAGTTGGTCCTTATTGCCAGATCTATAAAAAATGAAATATTGTATAATTCAAACAATAAAAAACAAAAGAAATAGTGAGTGATGGTCATCAGCGACTGACTCACCAAATTGTCCGTATCACTGTTTTGTGAAAAATAAACGAAACTTGAAAATGTCATAACTTTCTTATTTTACATCCGATTTTGATGAAATTTTCAGCACTATGCTAGTTTGATTTTTGTCTATTTATTCAAGTCAGCATTTTCCTCGGGTGGATTTGTCCTTTAAGCATTTTCGATAATGATTTGTTGTACATGTACATGCCTTGTATTTTTGAAGCGTGGTGAATGAAACCCCCTAAATAAAAAAGCAAGTCTCAATTACAGGGTGTGGGTATTCAATTTGATATAATTGAGTGATCGATTGACTGATTTATTTATTGATTGATTGATTGATGGATTGGCAAATGGAACGATTGATCGATTGATGTATCTTGATTTATCAGGTATAACACAAGACCTATCTATCAAAAACGGACATACTGAAGCTTTTCGGCAGGCACTCATCGCTCTAGCGTTCTAGTCATTCATGCGATTTTACTCCGATAAGTGCCTGTCGAAAAGCTTCAGTGTGTCAGTTTTTAAGGCTATTTTACGACTTTGCGGTACCAAACACGTATATGTCTATTACTTGTGCCATATCTTATGTATAACATTAATGAATAAAAAAAAATCAATCATAGACCCATTAGTAATTATTGATGTACTTTATTTTATGCTTTTACTTCAGGTAAATCTAATTCTATTATTAAACATTGTGAGAGTTTTAGTTACCAAACTACGAGCAACGCCGATGGCTGGATCAAAGAATTATACGTAAGTCAATTGGATTACTTGCCCCTTCAACATGATTACGTAATGTACAAAGATATATGATGATCATCATAAAAATGATGGTGTTGATAACGGACACTTCAATTAACGATAATGAGTGGAACTTTGGTTAATAAATGTATAAATACAAACATGAAAAAAAAATCATTTAAAATGAATCAGATAAACAAAATAAACGATTTCACCTATGCATAGGTACTTTAAATACGGGGGTAGCTTGGGGTTTATTTTATTCATTATTTGCTGTAGAACACGAACAAATTCTAGTAATGCCCCTATACGAATTACTTACTTGGTTTTGGGTCAGTGGACCTCTTCATTTCCACCGTAACACTATGGTGATAATAAAACATTCTTCAAATCATTTTAGGTTCATATCTCTTATCCTGATACAAATCTGTTTTATATTACATTTGACCCACTTTATATATTGATATTTGAACTACTTTGCCGAATATACCTCGATTTACCAGACTGTGTCGTAATTTTCATCGTAAGATATTAATTGGAGACCATTGGTCCTACTTCATATCTTTAAGCTATAATAATCTTTTTTTTTTCTTTGATGATTTTCAGACGAGCTGTTAGAGCAACCCTCATTTTATTACCCCTCCTTGGTCTTCATTATATCATCCTACCCGCTGCTCCTCCCCCCGGGCTTGCCGCAGATATCTACTCCTACGTCATGGCTCTCATTCTCTCGTTCCAAGTAAGTCAGTCTGTATGTGGGTTTGGGTGTGCGTGTGCGCGGTGTTTGTGGGTGAGTGTGAGGGTTGAAGCTAACCTTATTATATTACCCCTCCTCGGTCTTCCTATCCGCTGCTCCTCCCCCTGGGCTTGCCGTGGATATCTACTCGTACGTCATGGCTCTCATTCTCTCTTTTCAAGTAAGTTGGGATGTATCCATACAATGTGGGTGAGAGGGTGCGTGCGTGTGTGTGTTGGCGGTAAACCTGGTTGTTGGACATTTGTGGGTGTGGATATGTGTGTTTATGTATGCTGGCTGCAAATATCTACTCCTACCTTCTGGCTTAATCACTCGTTTTAAGGACGTTCCACAGTTATGTTTGTGCGCATTATGATCTGCGCATAATTTACACTCTGCGCGCAGACGTCACAATGGATGAACAGGTGATTAATTAGCTGCGGGTATGAGCTAATTTTTCTCATCTTCTGCACTTTAACTGCAGATCCGATGCGTTATTTTATGAAGCTAAAAATATAAAATTATTCCATGGACCATTCCAAAAAAATTATCTACAATTTCAAAATACTTTACTCTGCAGTGCTGCCAAGAATCACGAATATTACCCCGAGTTTGAATAAATGGTAGAGTGGTTTTGATTTTTTCTTAACATAGATACAAAGCATTCGGCGCATTTTTGGTGTTTTAAAAAGCACATTTGCTTTAATAAAAATGCTGATAGTTTAAAAACAAGCACATGAACCCCTATTTTTTAATGTATGTACCTCTTAGGTATACCTTCCTCTACAACTTTGCAAATTTTGGTGAAAATGACATGGATTTTGAACAAAGTGCAGCATTTATTGTACTTTTGTAGTTTGTTACTGAAATTTTACATTTTTTAGATTGGGATTTTGTTATCTTTTACGCCATTTTTAAGAACTGACAGTGCTGTTAAACCTAAAATTGCAAACCAATAGCACTATAAATAGATTCTCCATTCTAACGATACAATTATTAACTCTCTTGCGAAATTTGATGACTTTTTCATGTATTTTGACTGAGTAATACAGGTTTAAACTCATTGTAGTAATCTTGGGCGGTCTAAAAATGCCAAATTCTTTTGAATGCGCAATTCTTAAGAACATCAATTTGGGTGAACTTTGAAGCTCTATAGCAAAAAATCAAGCACATGGACCTATGTTAATTTTTGCATATTTCGAATATTAAGGTTCTAAAGTACATATGTGCAAAGTTTGGTGAAAATGACATGGATTTCACTTTAACTGTGGAACGTCCTTAAGTAAATCGGTCTCCATCTTTACAACGTGGGTGAGTGTGTGGGGGAAACCTCGGTGTGAGTTATGCGTGGATGTATACATGCATGTGTGTATGCTTGCCGCAGATATCTCCTCCTACGTCATCGCTCTTTTCCCTTCAAGGAAGTCGCTCTGCATCCTTTATACACTGTAGCCTAGGTGAGTGTGTGGGTATACATGTACCTGGGGTGGGGGTGGGGTGGATGCGTGTGTGTGTATGTATGCTTGCTGCAGATATCTACCCTTGTGTTATGGCACTTATCCTCTCATTTTAAGTAAGTTGATCTACTTCCTTACACTGTGGGTGAGTGTGTGGGTATACATGGGTGTGGTGTGTGCGAGAGGGTGGGTGTGTGTATGTAAGTTTGTCGCAGATATATTATCCTACGTCATAGCTATTATTTTCTCATTTCAAGTAAGCCGGGCTGCATCATTACAATATGTGCGGATGTGGGCGTGTGTGGGAGTACACGTGAGTGTGGGGTTATACCTGGGCGTTGGATGTGCGTGAGGGTGAGTACACGTATGTATGCTTACTGTAGATATCTACTCCTAAGTCATGGCTCTTTTTTTGTTCTCATTTCAAGTAAGCCGTTCTGCGGGAGTGAGAGTGGGCGAGTGTGAGTTAAAGAGCGCATTTAATTACGATTTATCTTTCTTATATTCTGTTCCAATGAGAACTATATTTGAATGTTTTTTTACATTGTCCTATATATACGCCCACATTATCATGCTTTGTGAATTCGATGGTACTTATTCTTTCAATTTACGAAGTGACGCTTGAACCGTCGAAGGTGGCGCTAGAGCAAAAACCAATGTGTGCAATGATTGATCCTTTCACAGTGTTTTGTCATGAAAATGCACGTCAAAGACTGAAATAATCGTGTTTGAATGGCACTTTTATTAGTGACCTACAAAACTATACCAGTACTTTTTTTTACCAAAAAAGTCCCAGACATGTTCCCCTTCATTCGAATGTATAGATGATGTTAGGATACACATTCTACTTAATTGATATCGGACTAGCACTTTTATTCAATGGCCTAATTATTTATATTCGTTCTCCATTCTCTATACATTCCTTTTTCACGTTTGCCTGTAATACACTTAACTGTCTCTCCCCCCCTCACTATCTCTCTCCCCTATTTGCCCAACTTATCACTCTGGTGGCCAATATGTTGATGTTGTTTTACATACGATCTACCTTGTATTCTTTCCATTCATTTTACTCTCCTCCCACCTTCCTTCCCGATCTCTACCCCTTCTCCTATACCATATCCTCCACCTCTCACTTATCACCTTCTCTTTTTTTTTCTTTCAGGGTCTGTTCGTGGCTTGCATTTTCTGCTTCTTCAACGGCGAGGTAATGCAAACCGTGTCTAGGTGCCTCAATAATTTTGCCCTGACACACACCTCTTCTTCTCTCGGTTCGGCCGCCTGCCCTCCCCGTCATACCAAAGTTAGTTCACGGTCCGGTAATTAAACAACACAAAATGATCACTCTCTTGAAAGTACAGAGCAATCACTCCTCGTGGTATACCGCCAAACTATATACTCTACCACCCTTGCTACCCCAGCCCATCCCCATGTCGCCCCCGTATCCATTCTGTACCTCCAAGGCATTGTTTGCATTCTGATTTATTATAATCTAAGCTCTTACTTTTTCGTGATTATTAATAATGACAGTATTATTACGCTATATTTTTTATTATTTACATTAATGTTATTATTTTTTTAATTATTATTATTGTTGTTGTTATTATCATAATTAATATTTTAATATCATCAACATCCTTATCAGTAGTATTAAAATTATTATCCCCATTATTTCAATATAGATATTATCACTAAAATTGTTATTATCATTATCAATTACAAATTAAGTATTTTCTGCCCAATATAGGTGGGGATTGACGTTAGGGGAGACAATGGGTTTATTTCGTTAAATGATAGGGCGGGTGATGTTTAATAGAGGGAACCAAATCTGTGTGGGGGATTTAAAAATTCATTGTGAGCAAGAGAACTACCTCGAAGTTTGATGAAAAGTAATTACCATTTTATTATACATTTATTATCATTAATATTATTTTTTTTACTATATTTATAAACTGCTTCTATCATAATTACCATTAAATCACGTGGCAAGGCACTCTGCATGTCTGTCTTGTAATCTGAGTTTGTGCTTTAAATAATGACTCATTCATTTTGCAAGTTGACTTGATAAATTACGCTATCTAATCACAGACTGGGTTATTTTGCACTTTAAATCACTGGCTGAATGTTATATGGACTGTATTAGATTTCACTAGTTAATGCCATTGCCACTGAAAATATATATGCTGACATTAACAGTTTTTACACCTTTTAGACAAGAGCTTTTCGTTCTGATTTTATTTATTTATTTATTTATTTATAATTATTTTCCATGCATGGGGAATGTGTTTTTCACTACCTGAGTACGATGCATTCCTTGTTCAAATCAATGTTGCATGTTCGTCTGTACTAAAGACAAATAAGCATGGTGAATGCAATTGCACGTTACGTCATCAGTAAATTTAGTCTTCCACTACAAAGAAATGATGGATGCGGTGTGAATAAAAATTTAAGGGTTACTTTACCACTTTACCATAGATGAACCTAAAAAGGAATACACTGAGAATGTTCACCATTACACCTTTAAAAGATGCAACAAAATGACATAGAGGGAACGCCTTTCAAAGTAAAAACATTGAACTTTTCAGACCAGAAATGAATGAATCTTTACTCATATGTAAGGTGTTCTCTGTGCGGCTTTCCTCAAGGTGCAAAGTTGAACCTCTTTTATTCAAGTGTATAAAAATTATAGAGATATATTCTATTCAATTTCGAAAAAACATTATTCACAAAGATTGTTGACAGAGAGGCTTGGAATAAGGTAGAAGGGATAATGTCTTGTATAGTTGAAAAAAATCCCACATTTGACGATCGGCACTGAGTAAGCCTAAAGTTAAAAATTATGATTGCATCTTGCCTCGTCAGTGTTAGCATGCGAGTTTCCATTATTCACTGTCTTGCTCGCGTTTTATCAGGATCATATAAGGGTATATATACTGGTTTTTCAGATTTTTCTTTCCTTTTGTTTACTTCATGTGTCCAAACCTTTTTCACCCGTGCTGACCGTGAAAAAGAGAGGTGTGCGTCTAAGTTTCTGTTTATATTCCATGTTTCTAGTAAGTACGACTTTGCTTCCATACGTTTCGTTTCGTTTTACGTTTATCATGGCTTTGATAGTTTATCATTCTTTGTAGTTAGCCATGACATTACTCGTACATTTTCGATCTGTTTCCATCATAGTACATTCCATTCATGTATATAGCCATCATGCTAGATTATCCATCCATCCATTTTTATCTAGATTCATTCGGTTTATGTTGCATCTTAGATGAGATTTCAATTAACATTATAAGACTGTTTTCCGTGGTAATAGAATATCGTGTAGCATAACGACAACTTCCTTGTTGTATCAAATGATGCCATATAAAAGAATTAAAGGAATACTGAATTAGTGATAACAAATACGAATGAACATGGTTGAATACATCGTCATAAAGGTATTTAATCGTGCTGTTCGCTCTGCTCTTTCACCTAAAGGTCAAAATGCAAGTAAGGCGAAAGTGGTTTGCTCACCATTGGTGGCGGAGAGACAGTGATTTTAGAGGGCGATACACAAACACCACGACAGTCACCGAAGCCTGTACTGTCACCGCACCCGTTAACAACCGGGTAAGCAGTGGCGACCAGGGCTGTCCTCTCCTAAAGAAATCCCCAAATTTTATCGGCAACGGTGCAATGCCCGGCGGAAGCCAACGGAGCAGTTGCAGCAGCGGCGGCAGCCTGGCGGTCAAGTACCGGCCCGGAAGTGGCGCAAGTACAGTTTCAAAGACACCCGAGATCGAGGAAATTCCGGAAGTGAAAGTGGAAAATTATTCGTACAAAATAAATGGTGATATTGGAGACAATGCTGCGATGGAGGACGATTTAGTCGATGTTGTGTCCCCCCTGATGGAAAGTGCTGAATTAAATACGAGAACGACTGAAGTATAGACATGCTGGACGAAAGACAGATGGGAAATTTTGGATAATCAAATGCATGATGTTGTGACATTCTTTTATCTGCCTCTAGTCACGTGAAACTATCGGAGCTGGCGAACAACTTTTGAACCGTGATTATCGAGAAAAGCCTTCATACATATACATAGTATATATATACAGCGCGTCCCAAAAAATGTCCCTCTGATACGCGGCTGAATTACTTCAAAAATTAAAAATTATTCTCAATGAAATGTATGAAACTAGTAAGCTCATATCATGTTCTAACTTCTATAAAAATTTCATTGGTCTCGCTTCAGTGGTTTTTAATACACAGTCTATTATGTAACATTGGTGCTTTTCAGCCCATTCCAAGTTTGCATGCATGCAACACTGCTGTGTGTTCTGCACTTTCTAGCATATCAACCCCCTTTGAACATTCTTACCAAGAATTTCCCTGACCTGACCAGGAAAATCCATATGACCTACCCAGGCTCATCAAATCACAACCTTGAGCATGTTCAGAAGGGCAAAAACAATATTTGACAGTTCATTTCATGTTTGATAACAGGAGATGCACAATGATTAGGACAACTGGTTATGTCTGTTTAATGCCTAATTCATGCCTAATATTCTGCATTATTGTTTTCATTACTTTTTTTCAAGTTAATAAGCTACTGTGGTTAATTTAATTCAGTGTAACTTTTTAAAAGAAAAAAAGTAAAAATTTTATCTGGTAAAGTTCCTTTTCGCAAAGGGTGATTAACTTGCGGATTTCCCTTTATTTTTCAGCTTATTTTACTCATCCATCATTCACATTTTCTTTCCAAGTTGGTGCACTGATTCCCCTTATCAATCATGAAACAAACTTAATTCTTATGTTTCTTGTCCTTCTGAACATGCCCAAGTTTATGATTTGATGAACCTGGATATGATTAGGGAAATGTCCCTGCTCAGATCCTAGATGTAAAACTGGGGGTTAATATGCCATAGACAATGCAAAAATGCATCAATGCTGCAAACTTGGAATGGGCTAAAATGCACCACTGTTACGTAACAGATTGTGTATACAAAACCGCTGAAGCGTGACCAATGAAATTTTCATAGAAGCTAGATCATGAAATGATCTTTCTATTCATGAACATTTATTTGAGAATACTACCACATTTTAGAATTAATTCAGCCCTATGTCAGAGGGACATTTTTTTTGGGACGCGCTGTATATACAAATATAAATATTTAGTAACTGTGACTCTTGGAACATCGTGGTGCTGTGCATCACATCTTCGTGTACTAACTTGTAGTTTCTTTGACTCATAGATTGCATAATTTACTTAGGTAAAGAATTAAAGCTTCAAAGGTCTAAAAGCATGGAATAAATCCGCAGAGTAATGTTTAACTATATCCTTAACCATATCATTGTAAAAAATAAGTGTAGACCTGTTCCGTTGGAAGGGACACTTGTTGATTTTGTCTAAGAAACAAACTTATTTTGATAAAGTATTTGAAGTTTAAACCTTTGTTCTTACTCCATATGTAAGGTTCTTCTACGGCTACACCTACAGCGGTGCTTAAAAGTTAGTAACGCCCACTAGAAATGAACATATTGAAAGTGTTAAAGTTCTGCAATGTTTTAGACTGCAACGTCCTGCTGTCTACGTTCTACACTCGGCATGAACACTGGCGGATCCAGGGGGGGGCACAGCGGACACGTGCCCCCCCCCCCCCCCCTTGAGAAGCAAAATTAAAATTTGTAATGTAAAAATGCCATTAAAACAGAGGTGTGCCCCCTCTTTTGAAATTGAAGATTTTTTTTTTTTGGCTTGTCAAATGTCCTTAATTTGTGGTTGAATTTTTTTTGCGTGTCAAAATTTTCCTCCGAAGAATTTGCCCCCCCCCCCCTTTTGGAAAAATCCTGGATCCGGCCCTGGGCATGAAGAAGTGTATTTTGTGGAGGGGTTCAACAACTTTTAGGCTATATATTATCTGATCAATTTCCCAGAACGTCTAGCAAAGTCTCTTTTAATGTCCATTCGAAATGACTAAAACCGGTGTGAAATAATTTACTTAATTTGCTACTTTTATATGTGCGTGTACGCAAGATTGACTTCTTGTTCTTTTTGTTGCTCGATATTCCCTAATTTATGGCATTATTTCTTATTATTATTATGAAATTATTATTATTATAATTATTGTCATTATTATAGTATTATTATTGTTATTAATATTATGATTATTATCATTAATTTTATCATTTTTTTAATTTTTATCATTATTAATGTCATTATTATTAACACAGAAAGTAGTACACTCTAAACAAAAGTTTTACCCAATATTGGGTAAAATGGGAACACGCATGTTGGTTGGGTAAAAAAAAACATATATTTTGTAAATTTTACGCAATGTTGCGCTGATATTGATCCTTAAAACATGTATTTTCCCCAATATGGGGTAAAAAAAATACCCAGCAAACATGCATGTTCCCTTTCAACCCAATATTGGGTAAAATTTTACTCAGAGTGTAGTAGCAGTAATAGAAGGAGAAGCATTATATATATATTATTCAGGGGGCCGTGGAACGTTCTTGAATGAGGGAGGAGGAGCTGAAAGTGCATCAAATCAATTCACTATTTGATGATTTTTGTTTACATTTTTGTACATGGTTATTGAAAAAAATGGGGTGAGTCCCCCCAACAATAATTGATGAATTGAAATTTATGTGTTGTTTCTTCGCCGACTTGTCATTTGTAGAATGTGCTGAGCACTATCACGACACACATGGCATTCATTGTTCGTAAAGGTAACATTATCCAATAATTGTAATTTAAAAAAGTATAACGAGATGCAATAATTCTGCTTGAAATACCTAGAATTGCCCTCCCCCTTACAACAAATAAGGCATTTTTCGCTTCCAACAACAACTTTGGCATGCTTGTCAGGTGATTCTTTCGTTTTTTATATAGTATTAACATAATATATTGTACAAATTTTTACTTGTGATTCGATTACATGTATACAATTATGGTACTTTTTTTTCTTGGAATCGTTTAGTTAATGTAAAATCTAGGCATGTAATCAAGTCCCCATTTCGAAATATATCCAATTGGTCTTATAGCAGATGGGATATTCTGATTTTCAGATCGCCTAGTAATACTTGGTCTACTACCAATTTGAACTAATGACCGTTTGGTTGAAACATTTAGCCTACTGCCCAGACCAAACCGAGTTAGGCATAGTAGTTGTAGAGCAGGTCACAGTTTATGCGCGTCAAATCACAGTGGACAGACTAGAGGTCATTGTCGACAGTTGGTAAACCGGGGCAGCACATCGTCTTAAGATTCGTAACGGACAAAAAGTGAAATAATATCATTTGTCCAGGAAGACACTGCTTTTTTGATTCACCGATTTTTGACAAAGGCTTCTTTGCTATGAAGGGCTTTTGACAATAGACTCTCTGCTTTACAGAAAGCGTCTGCGAAGTGATAGCAAATATTCCCATTTTTTTTACATAGCATCAAACAGAAACAGAAATCGAGGCTAGTTCCTCACAAACAAGTTTCTCTTGTTTTCCTTTGCATATTCGAAACGACTCATTACTGTAACAGTTAAGATTTATGATTTTGGCGTATTTGGTAGATGTGCTTTATTTTCGTCCTGCTTTGACGAAGTAGTACTATGCAGTTATTAACCTGATAGCTGAAGTCTTAACTACGGCCATGAATTCAAACGCCACAATAAATATAAGTTGGTGTTTCGGCATTTCATGAACGATATTTTTGAATTTAGTATGACATTTTTATCAATTTTTTTATTATTAATGATTCGAACATTGAACAAATCAGGGTTGTCTGTTTGTAGGTGATACCACTTTAGGAATAGATCCCCAAAATGATCTACTTTGCCATTTTAGACAGATCTAAAAACAGAATTGCAATGCCATGGAAATGCAGATTGCTTCAGTGAATGTTATCACCTATACTTCTCTTAATTACAGATTCTAGATGAAATTTTTTAATGAAAAATAATGATAATAGCATGCCATGGAATTGTCGCCGCGTAATTAATGTGTTGAGGTACCACCGTATTAACAACAAAGCAAACGGTTTTGTGCTATTTTGAACATATGAAAGAGTGAGATTGTTAGAATGCTAGATCTATCTTTCATATTATATCTCATTTACGTCTAACATGTAATTACTGAAGTAGTTTGTGATAAATTTAATTTCAAGTCAACCATTAGGTCAAAGCAGAAACATTGGAAAAAAATAAATCGAAATGAAAAATAGAGAAGCTGTAGATTTTAAGTTAACATTGTTCCGTCGAGTAGTAAAAGAGGCCATGTTCAAATTCAAGGGTTGTTGATGCAGTAAGCTCAGTTTTCGTAAAAAGTAGAACTTACATTTATATTATTTCATCTGCTTTCGATGATTGTTCTTACATTTTTGCTTCCTTCAATTTATATTTTGATTGAATTTATCTTCATTCAAGATTTGATTCATTTATCCTTGCTTATTATAATCATGATCAACAAAACCCCATGCTGCGTGAGTGCTTGCTATGTGATTCATAAATGGTTTATTCTGGATGAAATTTCAGAAGAAAAAAAATGTATATATTGTATATAAAACATAAATGTATTTTATACGTGCTGAATACGATATTGTGGTTGTTCAATTTACGCATGGGCGATTGCCACAATAAAATGTATCCCGATGTATCTTTTGCTTATAAAAGACTCGTAAAATTGTCTTTCTTTCAAGTCATTATTTATTTTCCCGATCCCACGCGGTCGATTCTTTACCATCATTTACCATTTAGATAATTAGTTTATTAGTGATTTATTAATTTTCGCATTTTTCATGAAATTATAACTGCTTGATAAAAATGGATGGGGATTTTTTCTGGATTTCGGTGATAAATGCCCCCTTCTTTTGTAAGGGTGGTTGTTCCTTGAATATAAATGCGCCCCATCCATCAAGGTCGGTGAATACCCTCCTTTCTCAGCTGTCATACCCCGCCCCCATACACCCACATACTCTTGTTAAGTGCCAATGGGGGTCCTGTTCATTATTTACCGTCAAAATGGGGGCGTGTGTTTAATATTATACACTTGAAAAGTTTAAATTATGCATTATAAATCAGAACTGTTTAAAATGTGATGAAGAATGTTATCTAAACAAGATACGCCCCCACGTGTATGTCCAACGATAGTCATGCACATACATATGCACTCCCTCACACACATCACTTACTAAAAGGATGAGTAGATCTTTTTATATATCGTTTAACACTACGTTATGGATGCTACACTATCCTCGGAGGTCGATGTACAACCTCATTGTTACTTATTTTAGAAAATAATTGGGAGCAACTTTACGTTAAACATGTAGAAAAAAAATTACCCAGATTGCTAGAAGATAATTCAGAATTTTTGTGAAAGTATTACATTTTTCTCGTTAATATTAGTCATGAATGTTAGAAGGGGCGGCATGTTACTATTACAATACCCCCACCCTTCCAGAACACTAATGCTCCCCCTGTACAACAACAAAACAACAACATCCGAGGAAGAATACACAGTGTACGAGTAACAAATATAGGAAATGTAGGACAAGAAATTCAAAATGTGCTTGACATTTCATATGATTTTAATTGAAATAGAATTAACAGTTTTTTTCAATAAATCAATCAAACATGTAAATTTATAGTTAAAAAAGAAAGAAACCACATTTCAAGATTGATAAAACAATTTATATGGCATTTTACAGATGAATAGAATTTCTGAAATGATAACACATCCTCACAGCCGGAATTCATTTCCGAATATGATATACTTTCTCATGTTAAACCCCTAAAGAAAATCCCTCACGTTATCATTGGGAGTTCTCGACATTGTTCGTTGACATGCTGCTATATGACATACTTTGAAAGTCATTCAAACTTGTTACTTTCTTCTTGAGCAATGACACCCGTTTTGTGTAATTGGAATAAATCTTGGCATAAATGGACTGGCTTGAAAGGGAAGTTCAAACTGATAAGAAAAATCGTAAAAGTAGCAGAAAATAATTAAAAACATTAGTAAAGGTTTGAGGAAAATCTATCAAAGATTTGAAAAGTTATTAGATTTTTTTTTTATTTGTGACGTCATACGCGAGCAGCTTCCATGCATCGTGCAAAAATCACTAAACTGTCATTTTCTTTAAAAAATGAAAATGGTTATTGTACTTCCAGTATAAATCACTTCATATCTGCTCCTGATAGGATTTTATTTGTATACATAATGAACCATTAAAAAATGAAATTCATGCATTTTATATTACATAACCTATGTGGCAGCTCATGGCAAATATATGACGTCGCAAATCAAATTCTTAAAGTAACTATTAATAACTTTCTTAATCTACGATGGAATTTCCTCAACATCTCACCAATAATTTTTTAGCATTTTTTTTTACGACAAACTTTTTGTCAGGGTGAACTTCCCCTTTAACTCTGTCAAACATTAATGGATCTTGGGACAAAACTCATAGCAGGGGAGAGGGTTTGGCAAACATGCCACCTGCAAAAGATTGCTAAGATGAAAAGAAATATTGACATGACTATCCGCCCTTTCACACGGTAAAAAAAAATCGTAATTTGAATGATGATAATTCCAGTGAAAAGTAAGACTGAAAACGAAATTTTAGCACATGTGAAACCAAACTAGAATCACGAACACTAATCACGAATCCAAATTATACTCTGGAGGTAAATTCCAGTTAAGTTTCGCTCAAATTACGCTACGAATTGTACGTGTGAAAGGCTTGACCTCTAAAACATCTTTTTGGGCGGAGCTTACGTGTTCTTTCAAGCACTTCCGTTGGTAATACAATTGTCATGCACTCATCGTATCGATGCAGTGCTTTGATTGACAAGTCACCAAGGACACATACCGCCTTCGCTCGGGAATTCGAATTCAAACCGCAGTTTCGAGTGAGCGTGTGAAAGGTCCGATGATTCTAAAGGCGAGTAGCAATCATCATTACAATGATGATCCAAGATTCACGTGTGAAAAGGCCCCTATATGCATAAAATAAAAGTTTTAGGTTGTGAATTATAACAAATCTCACTCATTTTAAAATTTCGAAGCACATTGTGTTTCAATGTTTGTTAGTATTCTTAGTATAAAAAGATCTCGTCAATAAAACTGCTTTATTTTTCCTGATTAAATGTGTCGGCAGCATAATGAACAGCATGATATTAATTTCTTTTAAGTACTTGAAGCTTTATGTAATGTTTAAGTGTTATTGTTTTCTATCATCACGCTACAGCACTCCAATGCTGGTACTAAAACCCCTATCATATTCCTGGTTCATTCTCGTATCAAAGTGGAAAGTCCCCCCCCCCCCCCCAGCCCTCATCACGAAATAGGGGGGGGGGCCGAATGTGTATAATGGTAGTCTTTAGGAGGTGAAGTTGGGAAATGATCTTAGATAATGTCCATCCGGTCAGTTAGTCTTGATAATTGTCATGATGTTCATGATCAGATCATGAGGAATTTACGGAATTGGTCGGAACTTTCTGGGGCCCGTTTCATAAAGGACTTGCAACTGTTGTAACTTTGCCATTAAGGCACTACCATGGAAACCTTGATTCTGATTGGCTGCTGAGCCCTGTTACCATGGTAGTTGCCATTATGGCAAAGTTACAACAGTTGCAAGTCCTTTATTAAACGGGCCCCTGGTCTAGTATGAATACCCAAGTCATTACATCGCCACTTTGTTTTCACAGAACCAAACTATTTTGTCGGAATAATGACGTCATGGAAACCAATAAGACATATAGTGTTGACTTTTCCGCATGCGCAGAAGTTGTGAAACATTTTTCTCAGGTCCGATGCAGCGGCTTCGCAGTCACACCAACGAAACAATCTAGAAACAAACCGGTGCTGCGCCATTCCAAATAACGCATTAGATGTTATCGGTCTGGAAGCGATGACGTTGGTATGACTAGGACATCACGGGCCCTGTCACACAAAGAGTTGCGATAGACTCGATCAACCACAGCTATGGGAAGCCAGCAACGTCAACATCTAAAATGCATTTTTGTTCAAAATATTTTCTAGATATGATGTATATTCATACATTCATCATTTATTTGAGAATTCAATGTACTTCTCTTTCTTTTATTACAAAGGACATTGTGCAACTTTCATGTAGAAAAAAATACGACATTAATGGATTTCCATAGAGTTTAGGGTGATCAGATCAAGCGTAACTCTTTGTAAGACGGGGCCAAGGAAACGTCCAGTGTTGCTTCGCACAGTTTATCAGTTCAAGGTACACGTTGCACAAAGACATGGGTTTGAATGCAACTCACGTAAATAAAACACAATACCGAAATGTATTAAAGATACAGACTGAAAAGTTATTATTTACATTTTTTGCAACGGACCCTACCTAGTGTATTGATCATTTTCTGGTAATTAAATCAGTCAAGGGGGTCGTTTCACAAGGTATGTCAGCAGTCAAGTGGTCTGTTTCACAACCATGCGAGCAAGCTTGCACATGGCTTTACCAATAAAGGGAATACGGATTAAGTCACCACATTAACGCCCAATCTTCATTATTTTATTCCCTGATCTGGAAGATAAAACATAAATATACAGATGAACGAGATAAAGATTACAATCACTAGGTTAATCAACTTGAAATAGGAAGTATTTTATTCCAATTGGACGGTTATGAAAATATAATAACGCTTTATTAAAAAAGGGACTTTCATTTAGCATTCCATACTTTAGTTCCTCGCAAAGTCCATAAGATGCAATATAATTAAGTCTTAAGCAATCCTTCCTTAATGTCATTATCTTTATCACAGAATATAATGTATTTAATAGGTTATGAGGATAAGCGAATTGTGTGCCCGAGTAAAAGTCAGTTCAGTCAAAGCCAATTTGATATGTTCTTAGAGGGGCACCCCCCTCCTTATCTTGAGATAAGTTTAGCAAACTTAATAGAGTTTTATGTCGCTATTTGGGGGGTATACGTTTTGCTAACTGTCCGGTTACGTAGATTGAACTTAGTATCAGAACGGAAAGTCCAGTTGTGCTGTTCCTCAAGTTTTACAGTGACGTTTAGTCTGTTCTCAAAGAGTCTGAACTTTTGTGTTTTAAAATATTATGTGTCATATGTATTATGATTCTTGCAAACATCCTTACATGAACCTGGACCAGATCCCCCCCCCCCCAAAAAAAAAAAAAAATGAGAAAAAATGAAAAGATTGGGTGAGATGAGGTAAAGCCAAGATCAAGTCAGCATTACCTTGCAGACACAATGAACATCAAGCCAACTTTACATCTCTTTAGGGTGTGTGGGCCTGACTGGCGGCAGTGTTCGACATAAGTGTGTAAATTCATGGACAGTTAAAGGGGATAAATTGTAAATGGCTTTGACTATTTTGGGACAGGCTCCCAATTGCGAATCTCTTTCAATACACATTAACTTGGCACATAAAAAATACATACATGATAAAAGACTGACCAACCGTTATCTCGCATTCGTATTTACATATATATTTAATTTTTATATATAATACACTAATGTACACTTAGTTACGCGTCGATTGAAACGAGATTCACAAAATCACATAAATTATTAACGTAATACCTACAATCATGTAATAGTGCAACAGTATAGTAATCTCAAATCCAACAATAAAAAATCAATACCTAGTGTGACGCTTATGTATTACGTTACATAAACCCCCAATTGACCAACCAACGCAGTTTTAGCCTCCAACTCCCATGGCGGAGAGGAGCAGGAAAATGTAGACATTTTCTTCTGAGACTCCGTGGCGTTTCTTCGTTATTTTAGATAATGTGTGGTTGTATTCAATACACTTTTTTTCATCACAAAAAATAATCTCCACGTTTTCAATTTTAAAAAGACATCGGAATATTAATGTATAACGGTACTACTTGTATCATTGACAATATACGTAACATTCGACAATAAAAACCAAGTCCAAGAGGGTGGAATATCCATTGAATTACGAACCAATGATTGCCAATCGTTCAGCTGTCAAGAGAAACAAAATGGCGTCCAGCGCAGCTCAAGAGGTACGGTACCTCTCACACTTCCAAACGACATACGAAAGTCTGTAAATTCAGCACTTGTACAGGCAACTCCATACGTAGTGCGCCAATGTCTTTTTTATCGTTATGATAATGATTTATATTTACAATAAATACAAGTCCTTTCAGCTTTTCCGCTACAGTGAAGTGCATTACAAACATATATTTGGCAAGGGATATCTTTCAAAAACAGCATTTGATCCTTGAAGCATGGGAATCGTCCATACAAGTACAGTTCCTTAGTCTCTGTCTTTATTCAAAGCTATGTCCAAACTCTGGTTGCTCAGCTCTCGCCGCACTCGGAAGTAAAAGGTTTCATTTCCGTGTACTGGTCCGGGTCAGCTATCGTTGACTGATCATGCGTACTCCGCCGGTACGACACCGCCATGACGACCTCTGATGTGGTAGGCACTCCGCACGAGCCGTTGGTCGTATGGTACTGATGACTTCGACGAGGAGTCCGCTTACCGTACTCATCCAGACTTGCCAACACCTTGCGTTTGACCAACTTCCGAACCTGAGAAAGGAAAATGCGGAAGAAAAAGTGGTTTACTGAAAACACCAGAATCGTGTTACTTAAAACGTAATGGCATCTATGGCATCTATGCAGCTTTCCGAATTAAGGAGCTTGTCAAAAGTCAATGCCCGTCATGGCCCTTAATTTTACGTAATAAGACGGGAACGTTCCCGTCTATTCTAAACACTATGATAACATTTAATGGAACTAAACCGACCCACTCAGTTGTAAGGGACATCGATACTCCACCATCTGTATTATAATGGCGTTGTTGAGACAAAACAGCTTTGGTTTAGTGAAGAGAAAGATACAAGACACCCCTCGTCTAACTTGCGTACGGGAAACTTTCCAGTAATATAACTTGACAGGCTGAAGGCGTATGTGCGTGGTCATTGAATTCTGAGGAGGTGGCGTTCTCGGAAAGGTTCCTCCTTGTAACGTAGAGTCCATGTTGATTGTGAAAGCCATTCAATGTGCCTTTGTCTAGTAATACTTCAGGCGATTGATCTGTCTGTTCAAGCCGCAAGTGATAGCCGCTTGCGACCAATTATTTGTCAGAGAAGACCAGCGCTCGATCAACTCTCTTACCAGGTGATTTGTAATGGGCGCCCTCTATTTCCGTCAGATAACTGCCCCAGTGTTCAGTGGAAGGCAGGGTCTCATTGCGACCTACATTTTCCTTCATCCTTTCTTAATTTAAGCATTTGACAAACTATCAGCGAATCATTTTTGTATACTTCTTAAGATAACAATGTTGTGCAAAATATCACTATGTACGGTCCTGTATCTGCTTCCCCTGTAACAGTATAACACAGCGACATTATTTTAGAAAAAAGGGGGGAAATTCTCGCAATTTCCACACTGCAATAACAAAAAAATTAATTGCTTGATTCTATCTTTTATTTCTAGAATCCCATGCGTCCAAACTTCAATTATTTTTATTGATTATCTATTATGGTGATTATTTAATGCATTTCCAACTTTTATTTTTAGAACCCCATGCGTCCAAACTTCAATTCTATGATCTTTGAATATATGGGAGCAATGAGTTTTATGATTTATTGTATAACAGCTGTGTTTTCTTGCGATTTCTGAACAAAATTTAACCGATTTCTCACCTCTGTATTCAAGAAACAGTAGATCACCGCCACGAAAACACCCTATAATATATCAAAAAGATGTATACGGGTTAGACACAATTCCCACATTTACACTCTCATTATCACCCCCTCCCCCGTCACTCCCTCCCTCCATCCACCACTAAGGCATTTTAAATATCTGGTAAATTGCCAATTCGTCTACTGCCAACTCGTCCACTCACTACATGGTCTACTTTTATTTAGTCTAATGTCATTCCGTCCATTAACATTTCGTCTAACAACATTTTGTCCAGAACCATTTGGTCCAATCATCAGTTGGTCTAATACCACTTTTCTTTTCATTCATTTCGCCCAATTAGACCAAATGGTTTATGGACTAAATGGATATTGGACCAAATGGTTATTAGACGAAATGGTGAGTGGACGAATTGGCAATTAAACCATGTGGATAGTGGATGAACTGAAGGTAGACCAAATGATAGTAGACGAGTTGGCAATTGGACGAATTAGAATTAGACGAATCGGAAATAAACCAAATATCTGACATATTCAGAACAAAAGCGAAATATTTAAACATCGAGGAAAAAAATAAATGAGAAAATGCGTTAACCACAAAGATATTGCAATGGGATATCAGTGTTTAAGATGATCTCTCGTTTTATCACTTTCAAATGTCATCAAGTATTCAGCAAATTTAACTAGAGGATATCTTTTTAATTCTCCCCCTCTTTTCCTGTTCAAATTCTAATTAGAATTAACAAGGGCCAGATGAAGTAAAAGAAGAAGAAGAAGAAAAGAAGAAGAAAATGAAATGAAAGGAAGAGGAGGAGAAGGAGAAAAAGGGTAAGAGAAAGAAGAAAATGCATTTTTTTTTACCTGTGTTGATTGTAGAACGGCATTAGTGACAGTGAATGCTTTCATCTCTGTCTCGTTCTCACTGTTCCCATGCCAGAAGAAAATAAGATTGGTCAAACCCAGCAATGGAAACAAGACTGCGACAGCTTTCGTCGCTTTCCTATCCAAAAAAATAGAAAAAAAATGAATGACTTTATTTTAATGTCACTCGGTCTAAATGACATTTTTTTTTCAATCAATCGTTTGAAGTTTTCAAACTGCCAAGTAAGTCGACATCAGCTACGTCCAGGAAGAGACTTCTAACGGTTTTGCAGATAAAGTATTATTTTGTTGTCGACGTGAAGTCGACTTTCTCTATGCATTTCCACGGCTGTCTACTTGCGGATAATGTAATTAACGAGCGAGTAGACTATGTAGTTCCCCAATATTACTAAACTATTTCAATGACAGTATAACAAAGTATTTTACTTGTATTTTAGGAGAAAATGTTCATTACAAAAATAATCTCAAGTACTATGAAAGATTAGTGTTTTTTCCTTCCCCAAACGGCGTTCAGATTCCTTTTGATCAAGTCGGCTATGATAAGGTAAAACAATGCACTTTTTTATGCTGCCTTAAAAAACTGTTTCCATATATAGTTTGTTCTTTCTTCTTTTTTGGAGATATACGTAATTATTCTGGTTACAAAAAATATCTTCTGGTGGTAAAAGTCACAATTCACAACCAATATCAGAGATAGCCAAGTGGCATGATATTACCTTAGGATCAAATCTAACAAAGAAGAAATTTGGGGACTGAAAAGGCGCAACTGAAATTGGGTAAGCAAATTGCGACAAATTACTTGAACAATCAAATTGAAAACTACATTACCTCATTTGGTTCGTTTCCATGGTGTGAGTGGCCTGTAGCTTGGTAATGAGAATCCTTATGATGTTGATCAGGAATAAAGTGTTAATCTGCCGAATGAAAGCAAAAAAAGAAATGGAAGAAAATTAGAAACAATAAAGCGAAAAAAACAACCGTACAGTACATATTAATCTCAAGGTATCACTTCTGTAGCGGAGGAGACAAATCAGAAAGGGACTTTTAGAATAAACAATCTCATTAGTACATTTCTCGATGCAGAAATACAGGTTCGCTTATGTGTTTTAATCATGGGCGTCAGGGCATTATAGGTTTGACTGGGAAAGGCATTAATATTCATAATGTTAAATTTGAATTCTACAATACGAGAAATAAACTTGGGATATAACGTCAAGTCGTTCATTTTCTCAAATTAACTACATGTATATACAATGTCAGCGGCTGTTGCCACAGCTGTTCATTCTACTAGAGTCTACTTCTAGAACTCCACCGCGGCTAATGGTACTATAAAATGTACCTTCTCCCTTATATAGACAGTCGCCGCGCCGGTCCTTGGGATGAGTGAGCAAAGGGATACTCTCCTTTTTAGGGCCCTTCACCCCCTTCTTTTTGCTGGTCATATTTTCTATACGGACAAATGTTCCTCGTGAGTGGCAACATCGTTTGTTTTCTTCTTTTTTCTTTATTTTTATTATTTATTATTTTCTATTTATAATTTTTGCTTGTTTTATTTCCCGGGGGAGGGGAATCTCACCCCTCTCTTGTGGTAAATTTTGGATCTTTATATCTATGTGGATATACCTACCACCAGTGCAGCTATTAGAGGGGCTCTGAGGATCCATATGTATGCTGTGTCAAGATAGTCGACCCAACAGGGTGAAGGGCTGTCATAGCTCATCACGATAGCCCATGGTATGGTGAACAGAAGCGGAGAAACTGTAATGGAATGAATGATAGAGAGAAGCGAGAGAGAAGGGAAGGGAAGAGAGGGGGAGAGAGCGAAGGGACAGAGAGAGAAGAGAGAGACACACGTAGGAAAAGACAAAGTGAGACACGTTTTTTTTAACATTGAGATGGTAAGAGAGAGATATAGACAGAGGGGGGGGGGTTAAAGAGAGAGACAGAGGGAATACGAGAATGAAAAGTTAAAAATCTAAGATGTTACTTTATCTTTTGCACATTTGGGTACCTGAGAAACCGCATATTGTGAATTGGCCACCAAAAGGGCTCCAATAAATAGTTTGACATACAGGTACTTTTGAAAATATATTTACATGCAGAAAAAATGAAACCCAATAAACAAAGATTGAACAAAAAATGTATAGAGTCTAAATATCACACGTAAATGCAGAAATAAGAAACAGGCAAATAAAAAATGGATAAAAAAACCCACTTGTATTTCTGCCAGTGTCTTCACTCATTTGATCTTCACGGTTTCACTTTACTGAACACGTTCGCAATAAATTATTATAATCAGTGGGGTTTTAGCAATTATCTTGTTTCTGGGTTTCTCTGTGATTCTGGGTCAGAACCATTTTCCAAGATTTTGTTTAATTCATGCATTTATTATTTCTGCTTTCAGTATTGGATCTAAGATTATCAACATTGTTTTATATTATTTATTTATCACAGTTTCATCCCCCTGCATTTTATTTACATTTCGTATTCATGCAGCAGGCACATTCAAACTCTTCTCTCTTTTATATATTTAATGTTATTTGAGATATGAAACGTTTTCCAATTGGAATCAAGCGTTACTTTGAAAATAGAATATTTCGTCGGCAGTATCGATAAACGGAATAAAATGCCAACCTGCTCTCATTACACGAATAAAGTCAGGGTTGCTTGGCAGGTTCAGACGAGGGTGCAAGTATTCCGTACCTGCCAAAAATCAATGGAAGCATTCTAATCATTGCCGACAGAGGGCATCTTGAATAAAACATTTGCACTTTCTCCCTTCCAGCCTTTTTTCATTTTGAGCCATAAACTGTGGGATCACCTGTCAGATGTCCTCAGTCTATCTTAGTCCCCTGACTTGGTTTAAAGGTATGCATGGCAGCAATCGTGGCAAATGGTGTTTGACAGGACGTGCTCACACGGGAATTTAAACCCGAATTAAGATAAAGTCAAACATGCTACATCTTATGGTAAACGGATTGAACAATAATACAAGAGCAAATATATTTCAACACGTTCATTAACATACATCGTGTACAGTGTTTGATCAGAATTTCCCCGAGTAATACTTTATTCGTCTTTAGGAGACAAGTGTCATTTTCACATTAGCACTTTGCCTTTCCATATTGCAAATAATGAACCTTTGTTGGCGGAAAATACCACACCGACTGTGCATAAATAGATGAACTAAATATAATGGATATAATTTTTCTCGTGAATTTTATCTTTGCATGGCCTGTTTTGAAAGACAAACGAAAGTATGCACTTCAGACATTCCTAAAGTAATTTGACAATTGTGGATATGAACCTATTTTTTGTTTATGGTACATGTAACTAAACCATTTTATGAATCGATGAAAGTATGTGACTTTGTGTGTTCATAATGGGGTATGGTTTGGAAAATATGACGGGGAAAACTACTTACCCCAACCGATGGCAAGGTATATTTTAAAGTTGGATTCGGTGCTGAAGACGGCGACAGCAATCCGGCTGGTTAGATAGAGGCCTTCTACAAACATCCAGTACATGTTGGCCATACTAAAATACTCCAGCAGAACAAGGATTAACCGACAAAATCCAGGCTGAAACGGAAAAGAAAGGACAATCAAATGAATAATTTGATAATGGAGAACTGATGTAATTCTATTTTGATGTACCATGTGTGTCAGGGTGAGGACCGAGGGCGTGCGCGTTTGGGTGTGTGAACTTGTCATCACTTTTAACAAGCGGGGACGAAAGTGTGATACTCCGCTATCTAACCGGATACCTTTCCAAAAACGGGACAGTCCCTGTTTTTTCAGTCTCTCAAATAGCTTCCATTCGGATGTAGATGGCACTAAAGTATTACAAAAAATGACCCCAATTTTTGCGCACCCCTAATATCACAGTACATTATTTTACACACACACGGCGCGTCTCCACATGCATGACGCATTTAGGAATGCGTGTCGCAGAGTGTGTTAAATACTCGTTTTTTTTAAGTCCTCGTTTAGAAGTAAAGTTTGTGTGCGGGATGGGAGGATGTGCGAGTGTGCTTGCTTCCAATCTCGAAAGGTCTTTATATAAATATACACAACAAAAAAAGTAAGTCCCCCCTTAAACAAACATCAATAATTTCCGAACCAATGCGAGTTTTTAATATATTTTTACATGAGCGTGTAGGTAATTTTATAAGCTACCCTCTGAGTAAACGTTAATGGACGTATTTCACTTCATGCTTCAGTGAGCACCGTCAGAAGGCAAAAATGTAACTTTTCAAAAGTCACAAGCCAAATATCATGACTTTGATTCCACTTTATTGGAACTAATTCCACATTCTCATCATAAAAAATAGTCAGAAGGCTTGTAAAAGGTACCCTCTAAAAGACGATACAACTTTTTTGGCTAAATTTCACGGTTGAATAAACACAAGTCCAAATTTGCTTAAATTTGATTTTTTACACATTTATATCAATAAAAATGATAGAATATGATGACAGTTAGTTTTGGAAGAGTTTCTTCAACAATATTCATCGTTTCACGGTTCAATAAACATTTATTGAAAAAAAAAATACGATTTTCAAATATCATAGGCAAGTATTGGTTCATTTTGGGAACTGAAAATTATCTTTTCTCAACTTTTTTGTTATGTTCATGACCAATTAACTTGCTTCAATGATTCAAAGGCGTTTAATTAAATATCCACGCTTGAATGAACATGTGGAATGCGATTAGCTCTTTTTAATGTTATTGGAAAAAATGCAATTTGTTACTGTGGATATCTGTCAAAAACCTCCTTGCATAGTTCATTTGATTTGATTTTTATGAAAATCCCGATGTTTAATGCATCAGTGAGCACACAATATTCGAAAATTATGCAAATGAGAAGAAAAATCAAGGCCTTGGCCCCACTCTGTGTCGTATCGAATTGTTATTTTGGTGTGCGCGCCTTTTGGATAGTGTTACTCTGAAGCCATGTACGAAGTTTCATGAAATAACTATTGGCAGAAGTAACAAAAACCGTCCATGAAAAAAACCCTCATTTCATATTTGTTAAAATTTTGACTTCGTCTCTCATAGACTTGTGTACATTATGGGTGCACATGTTTAAGAATAAGTAACCCCTCATTCAATATGGTGGAACTTTTTTTCACGGCTGTCTTTAGCAATGTCATTTGGCAGTAATGTTTATCAACCTATGGGCAGAATTATGTGCAAAAATGAAATCGATTTGTTTATTTATGGATGAGTGAGCACGCATCAAAGTAGGAAAATTGGTATTTTAAATGTCGCAAACTCATTTTAAAGGGTAATAAAGTGAATATTGGGGGCAAATTCGGTTTCAAATAAGACTTTAATTGCTATTGTTTTTATCATCCATCATTTCTATCACCACACACTTTCCGAACTTTAAACATTTTCATGGTTGAGCGAGCACATTCGAAAACTTAGGAATGATTACTCTTTATACTGCATAAATGTATTCTTTTCCTAACAATTTTTCATGATCAGTTTAATTTATGGACAAATCAGTGGTGGGTCCAGAATTTTTAAATGGGGGAGGGGCCTATAATCGGGGGAGCCACCAACATTTTCAAATTTTAACATGATCTAACAAGTTGTAGAGGATACTACCATAAACCCCTATGATGATACGTCACAATACAGGGGCCGGGGAAGGGTTTTCAAAGTGGGGGGGGGGGGCTGACCATGCAAAAAATCACAATCGTATGGTCATTTTTACATTTTTGTACATGCTTTTGGAAAAAAGTGGGGGGAGGGGGCTGAAGCTCCCCGCCCAGCCCCCCCCCCCCGCTTCCGCGGCCCCTGCAATACATTATGCTCACTCAACCATGAACATATTATATCAAAATTGTGTGTGGAGTGGCTAAATGATGGATAGTAAAACAGCATAACACCATAAAATTCACCTAAAGACATTTGCCCAACTTTGTATTTGCACAATCTGAAAAACGACTCTTGTGACTTTCAAAAATGGTCATTTTTAATTCAATCTTTAATTACTCATGCATGATGCAACCGATCAATCTTATTTTTCCCCGGGAGTTGCTCAATGAGTGTAGTAAACCACCTACGGAATATCATATCTCAAAATAATTCCGTTCAAAAGTTACAGCAATTTGATTTAGGGGGGACTTACTTTTTTTGTTGTGTATATATAGATATAGGGGTAGAGAACGAAAGAATGACATAGATTGATAGAAAGAAGATAGATAAGGACATTGGAAAAAAATGGAGAGAGTGTGGACGTCAACGGAATTCCCGGGTTATTCTCAAACAGTAAATCGTCATTGAACTCGTCGACGGAAACCACAGATTGACAATCTGAGCTTTAAGTGTCTTTTTTTTTTCAATTTAACATATAATTATCCGGTCAATGATTTACGCGGATTCATCAGTCAATCAGTATTATCAACACCAAGAGCGTGCAATAATCTGTCAACTTCTTTACGAGAGTAAGGATGGATATTGCAAAAAAAAGACAAATAGTTACAAAGAAAGGACACTGATGTGGATTGATGTAGCAAGATAAAGAAAAGGTTAATCGTTTATGGTTTGTTTATTCAAAGACAGCAATAAACATAAATAACAAAAAAAATTAGGAACTTTGATGTTCATATTTATGTTCTGCAAGAATTGTAAGGATTGTAGGAAGCAGACTAGTCTCTAAATGTAAAAGAGCTAATCTACATGTAGTCCCTAATCACACTGCAAAAACTCTGGTGTTGATTTAACACCAGCCCGGAATCTATATATGTCCACATCAGAGAAGTGTTGAAACAACACCAGTTTGGAATCAAACCGATGCTGTTTTAATACTAATTGGTGTTGTATTAACACCTATCTGGTGTTAGACCAAAACTAAACTGGTGTTGTTTAACACTTCTCTGGTGTGGACATACATAGATTCCGGGCTGGTGTTAAATCAACACCAGAGTGTTTGTAGTGCATACTCCTCTCGGTGTGACAGTAGGGACCAATCCATTTGGAGTGAACTGCACTTCCAATATAGAGTGAATTATAGCTCCTTCTGGAGTGAACTGTGCATCTCTTTAGACACTTTCACTCAAAAAAGAGGTACAATCCACTCTAGAAAGATACAAATCTCACTCGAAAATGGGTTAAGGTGTGATAAGGAACCACATTAGATATTTTACATTTAGAGAGTGCACAGAAGAATATATGGAATTTAAAAAAAACACCACAAAAAATAAATCAACCCGTGCAGTCATTTTAATTATCTGCGACTAAAAAAAACATCATGCGATTCCGATTCTTGTGATTCTAATTACAACATGATCTGTATGGAATCAAATTGGGATGGTGTTTCCGGTCTCTTTGCAATAGATAATGATTTCAAATGAATTTTTTTCAGGGTTTCATGTTTACAATGAATTCACAAGCACAAGTAACAAATGGTTGTTTAATACAGCTCAGGTATTTAAAGTTAATTTCAACGTTAATCAATTCATTTAATTTGTTATGTACTTTAATATTCCTCTAATTTATATAGTTATATATTTAATATTTTGATATTTACCTTCCAAGCTTCGTCTCACACTGCGCATACACCCTAAAAGTATTGGATAAAAGTGCTCCATGACGGTAATTATGTGTCCAACCAACATTTGGCATTTCTTTGGGGCATTTTTATTTATCAAGTGTGATGAAAATTTTGCCCATTCTAAAGTATTGCTGCTTATTTCTTAACCTTACTGGACAATGTGCTTCCCGTATTGGGTAAAAATACTGCCCAAATTGGTTGGTTGGTCACATAATCACCCTCGTGGTGGTAAAAATTTAACCCAATTTTTTTTTACAGTGTATATATCTTAAAACTTTTTATATTAGCTATATGGTAAACAATTGGAAGCAGGAAGGGGAGCATTTCATAAAACAGAATCAAGTAGTGGGTTTCACTGAGTATTGTCATAAGCTCCTGTAAATCCTCGCATCTGATTGGCTTGGGTGAAATTAGTCATTGGAAATCGCTGACTAAAGTCTTCATGAAATGTTCCCCATATCTCTGAATACCAAAAATATTTTAATCCATTAAAAGGTAAATAGAGAGTTGCAGGTCTGGAGTTGAGATAAGATATCCACTTATCCTTCACCGCCTGTCTGTCAAAAATTGTAGATAGAGTGGAGATTAAAGCAAATCTTACAAAAGCAACATAATTATGTAGAAGTTCAATGACATATGATGCATTAAACAAAGTTGCGCAGGGGTAGGATTGATCGGGGGGGGTAAACTGGCTACCAAAATTATGGAATTGAAAATAAATAAATGGGAAATATTTTCCCCAAAAGTCGTGCAATAATACCCCCGATTTATTCAAATTGCATATCTTGCGTAATTTTCGACTGAAGCGTATTTATCTAATAGTTTCTGCATAAGGTGTGCCATATTAGATTATATTTTATTTAAGAGTTGACAAAAATAAAAATTGTGGTTTTTTTTTATAGTATAAATGTATACTTATACTGGAGTAATTGAATGAGTAAATGATGGTCGACGCGCATAAAGTGCGTCAACTGTACACTGTAAAAAATATTGGGTAATTTTTTTTTACCACCACGAGGGTAATTATGTGTGACCAGTGGCGTAACAGGCGGGGGGGCAGGGGGGGCAAGTTGCCCCCCCCCCCCTGACGGATTTCACCGGGAAAATAAAAGAAAAACGGGGAAAAGAAAAAAAGGAGGGAAAAAGAGAGGGAAAGGAAAGGGGAAAAGGAAAAGAGGAAAAGGAAAAGAGGAAAAGGAAAGGGAAAAGTGAAAAGAAAACATTTTTTAATGGAAAAGGAAGGAAAGCGGGAAAATGTACGAATGAAGAACATTTGAGAAAGAACAAATCATTCCAAAATAGGCCTATATAATGCAATAGCACGGTGGGAAATAAATTAAAAGATGACAAAATGGCAAATAATAGCGGGAAACGAAAGTAGAATGTAATTAGTCAAAAGCTAAATTGGAAAACAAAAAAAGGGACAAGAAAAACAAAATAATAACACGACCGGGCTGCCGATGATTGAAATTAAAGAGCGGGAAGAAAGATGGACTGCAAACAACATTGTGCTATAAGCTTGCTAAATTTTATGCAAATAAGCTACCGGGGCTTTGCCCCAGACCCCACGCAGTAGGGGCTCTTCATTTATAACCTTCAAATGGCTCTATAACGCCCCCCGTTCAATCACTGACATACAGGCGCGGGGGAGGGGGGGGGGTCTTGGTTCCACACCCAAGAGGAAATAAAATAAATAATAGGAGACAACGACTATAATGAAATTAATGGAAACAATGAAATGTGTTATTTGCTTAATATAATGGAAAAATCTATCACATATTTAGAATTTAATTTCAATAGGCAATTTTTTTCCAGCTTGCTTTGCACGCTGGCAACTTTGCTATGTTTTGCCCCCTCAAAATATTTGGCTCATTACGTAACTTGGTTGAATAAATGTGTTGTGTAAAAGCTATATTCTGTATATGCACACGATTTGATTAAAATAGCGGCAATCTGCGAGATTTAAATGGCTTTGATATCAAGAAGTTCCGGGGGCTCCGCCCCGGACCCCAACCGCACAGCACTGCATATGGAAGGGTTGAGCCATGGCCCCAAAAAGTTCTACAAACAAGAACAAAAATAAAAAAGGAGGAAAGATAAGCAAAGGAAAAGTGTAGAATATGATTTGATTTACTGAATATAATGTAAAAAATAGCTCAAAGTTAGATTCTCATGAAAAGGTGATTTTTTTCTCGCTCGCTTCGCTCGCTCGGGACTTATATAAAGCAGCTTTTTAGCACATCTGCTATACTGTGCCCCTCGTTTTTTTTTTTACTCTTCACGCTACTGCTGCAAAGAATCCTGTTCACAGTGGCGTACAGACCACAAAAAAGGGAATCTAAAGAGAGAAGAGTGAAATATATTATTGTCTGGATATCATGTCAAAATCTATCACAAAAATTGATTTTTGTATAAAAAAGGTCAAAATTTTTGCTCGCTCGCTTCGCTCGCTCGCAACTTAAAAAAAAAAGATGAATTCTGCCCGATACGCAGTATCTGGCCTTCTCAAAATAGTCGCCTCATTACACCATTACGCCTGTTCATACCATGATATGACCGGGAAATTTTTGGCTCTTGCCCCCCCTGGCCACCGACCCCTGTTACGCCGCTGTATGTGTCCAACCAATTTGGGGCAGTATTTTACCCGATGCGGGAGGCATTTTGTCTAGTAAGGTAAAAACAAAAGTAAGTGGCAATTACTTTAGAATCGGAAAATTTTTCAACACACTGGATAAATAAAAATGCCCAAAAGAAATGGCCAATGTTGGTTGGACACATAATTACCCTCATGGAGCACTTTTACCAAAATATTTTTTAGAGTGTACATGCTTATTTTATTTGAGAGTTAATTTTCCATCGTCTTATCGTAGCTATGAACATCTCCAAAATAGTTGACGGACTTTATCGCTCGACATCTAACTAGGCCTAAACAGAGGTTTAACTTAAAGATAGAAGGCATTGGGGGAATTTTAGGAAAGTAAAAAAAATGAGAATTCTATGCGTAAGCAAGAGATGAAATTGAGAGCACTATCTGCATGATCTGAGTTGACACCTTATGATAAGAAACAAAAAAGACCAATCCATTCCAAAGCTTGCCTTTCAGTTGCCATGGTAACTGCAGGATGATATACATTCCAGGGCCATTGGGATATTTGATGCAGCTCCTTTTTGTATTTTAAACGATAACTAAAGGCGATAGAAATTTGTGATGTTTCTAGCTTAAGCTGTCAAGTGAAACGTGGGCCTACGAGAATAACCATGAACGTTCAATCAAATTAATACCAAAAACAATTCGATTCCTATAGGCCTATGGCGCTTAATATAAGATGACGTCTCTATGCGCTTTCTAAAGAGCTTGGGTATTGGAAATTTGTGACTTTTAACTATTGAAAGTAAAAATAATCGGGGGAATTCTGATGTTTCATTCTTGGAATTTCAATTTGTATGTGGTCTTTAGTGTAAAGCTCATGTATCATTTTCCTTCTGTAATCTATTGTCGAGGGCTTTTTGTCATATCTTAATAACTGCTTATAGTTTGATTCGGGGCAGAGAGAGAGGGAAAAGAAACATTTAATTTTAAGCAGGGGTGGTGTCAAAAGTGGTGGGGGCTACCACCTCCCTATAACTGTATAATGTTCAGGTAGTCGAAAGGAAGAAGGAACGAAAGAAGAGTTTTTAAAGGTGAATTTGAGGTAGTTCATCTCTTTACATCCCTCTTACTCAATGGAGAAAAATTGGCCTTATATTTATATTGTAAATAGCCCCTTCGAGATGCCCCCTCTCCCTGATTTTACGACAGTGAAATTTATAATGGAAAGGGGCAGCGAAAATGATAGGCATCATATGGGACTGAGCAGAAGAGTTGAAAACACGGATCTTCAACAAATTACGAACAAGTTACAGACTAAAAAGATTTTTTTTTCAAGCAAATGTTTTAATGGCTAGTGCTAGCATATTTCAAATAAATAAGCTATGATTAATTTTGTTATTGGAGCGGCGCAAGGGTATTTCTTATTGGGGAAATTCGGTCAAGACATGACGCCATTTTCTCGAATTGAATAATAATAATAATAATATTTTTTACAATCTCTGTAAACAAAAACAAAGTTGTCGTCATTATATACACATCGATGTTGGGATTCAAAGGGCTATGCCCCCTCCCCTCTCTCTCTCTCTGTCCTATTTATCTATCTATCTATCTACCTCCTTCCCTCTCTCTTATTTTATCTGTTTTAGCCATGAGCCCTTGATACATGCGGAGGAGTGCAAATGATATCTGGTTAGAAGCGGACAATCGACGAATGATCTATGAGATGGACGATACCGTAACTCAATAAGCAATATCGATTACGTTTATACGATGTTAAGGGGAGTTGTATAAAACATTACATGGGCGTCCAAAAGAAAAGAAAATGCAAAACAGAGGCTATGGACCATATACCCGTATCAAAGCCAAACAATCAATCTTACGCCCCACAGATACCTAATCCAGGAATCCAACACGCCGCGATACCCGGGCAAGCAATGAGAGCGGCTGCCCTCGTGCACGGTTGAGCTGCGTTGGGTATCAGCGAATTCTACGGTGGTATTAAAGAAACAAACAATATGATAAAAAACGACGAAGCAGTACAAATCACCCATCATGTCGGTAAACTGAGACGGCTTAGCCCATAGGCAGACACCCCCTCAGATACAAGGGAATAAATTTTAATCGTTGCCGATACTCTCTCTCTCCCACGTAAAAAAAAAACTTTGAAAGCCATCCCTTTATTTTGGATCTCAAGCTGAAAGTCCACGAATATATGAATAATCTATCCAATATTTGCCCACGTCCGACAAAACTGGGATTATAGGATAAAGCTGGATTCACAAAAGCAGAGAAAGAGCAGAAGCATATCACCAAACAGTTAAAGAAATCCATCAAAGAAAAAAAAATGTTTGATTTCTATTTAAGTGACGCCACATGACAGCAGCTGCCAAATGTGTAATGTCATCTAAATCCGATTTTTTTTTTTATTCCTGATGACTAAAAAAATTCTGACAAAATTTTATTTTGTCGAATTCATATCACATTGCATGATATGAGGTAACTGCTATTTTTATACAATTCATCAATTATTCCTAAAATCGTCATTAATAAATTTCCTTCAATTTCATTTATCAAATCCAACTTCACGACCGGGTGAGTTTCACCTTTAAGAAAGCAAATGCATCTGAAAATTAAATCTCAGAGCTATTTACAGAATTCCAATCATGGCCTTTTGTAAAAAAAATAAGATTAAACAAATTGTTTATATTTCAGCTGAACTCATATATGTGATCAATCTATATGTTTTATCTCGAATTCAGTCTCCGTAATGCGTCTCTCATACAAAAGTAAATTTCTTTCTAAATGATTGTCATATTCTTTTAGCAAGGTAATTCTTCTTCAACAGTATGCAATACAAATTAAATAAAAGCGTAAAATTCACATACTGCTGGTGTGATGTGTGCTAAGCAGCTGAGGCCTGATTCGTCAAGACTTGCAAACTACGGAGACCATGGGCCGATTGCATGAAAGGGTATTTCCAAGGACCTTCTTTCGTGTCGCCCATTTTTTATGATGCGCCACGTGAAACGAATTTCAAATAAATTATCTGCAAACATATTTTATTCTTCCGTTAGAATAAACATAAAATAAACAAAATATTTGTTTATAAAATGATGTGATATCTCATGAAATTGTATAAAATTTGATTTAAAACCAAGCTAACGAATTTCATTTTTTTAATCATAAATTTCAGAAACACCCCGTTAAAAGCGCATCATAAAAGATGGGCGACACGAAAGACGGTCCTTGGAAAGACCCTTTCGTGCAATCGGCCCCAGGTCATTATTGTAACTACCATTGGAACCTTGATAGGAAGCTGAGCCCTGTTACCATGGTAATTGCCATGATTGCTACGTCACCATAGATGTATCTTTACAGTGAAACCGGTCTTGATGTTAGCCATTTCCCTATCAATGCACTACGTCCGAGCCAAAATACCGTATATACTTACTACTTTATGGAGAACGAAGTCATTTTTGTTGTCATTTTGAAAATTTGACGAACTTAGCTGAATTTCAGTGCTGTAATCCATGGTAAGAAGAGGTTGTAGTTGTAATATCATCAAAATATATCTAAAGATGAATGATACAACGAGGTTCTTGTGGATGGCAATACGAGTGCATTGCAACGCCCTGTAAAAAGAAAAGGAATTCATCAAACTGAGCAATAACGAAAGTAGAATAAATCGATGAAAAAATAGTAACTTGTGAAACTAAAGCCCAAGTTATGTCTGTTTAAAAAGGTAATATCAATTATACAGTGCGTTTCAGAAAAAAAGGTAATCCAAATCTAGAGGGCTGGTATTAGAATCATATTTAATTTTGTGAAATTATTCTGTATGGATATGAAAGATAAACTCATCAGTCTTTCATTGATACCCTATTCGTACCATTTGTGTATAACGCATGACCGGATTAATTCAGGTTGAAGACAAAAGGTGAAGACAGTGGCGTAACAGGCGGGGGGGGGGGGGCAGGGGGGGCAAGCTGCCCCCCCCTGGCGGAGCTCACCGGGAAAATAAAAATAAAACGGGAAAAAGAAAAAAAAGGGGGAATAAAGGGAAAGGGAAAGGAAAGAAGAAAGGGGAAAGGGGAAAGGAAAAGAAAACTAAGAAAAAACATAAAAAAGGGAAAACGGAAAGATAACGGGAAAAGGAAGAAAAAAGAACAAGTGAGAAAGAACAATTCGCCCCGATATACAAATACATTAGCATGATTAGTAAGACAGGGAAATAAATTTAAAATAACAAAAAGGCAAACAAAAGCGGGAAATAAATGCAGAATGGAATTAGCCAAAATCTACATTGGAAATTAAAGAATAGGGACAAGATAACGTACACTACCGGGCTGCCGAGGATTGAGATAACGAGCGGGAAGAAAAATGGATGGTATATAGCATAATGTCGTATGAAAGTCTATCATAAACTTGCTAAATCTCCAAAGGTTCTGTCCAAGAGTCAAGACCCCGTGCAGTTGGGGCTCTTCATCTGTAACCTTTAATGGGTTCTATAACGGGCCCCTATATGGACCCTTCCTGCATTAAGCTTTACGTTGAAGCACTGGCGTACCGGGGGTGGTTCCACAGCCAAGGGGAAATAAAAGAAAATAAAGGAGGCAGCGAAATGAAATAAATGAAAAAAAATACATGACATGATATTTGCTATAATGATGTAAAAATCTATCACATAATTAGAATTCCATTTTAACAGGCCATTTTTTTTCTGGCTCGCTTCGCTCGCTGGCGGCTTTTTACAAATTTTCACACATTTGCTATGGTGTGCCCCTCACAATATTTGGATGATTACGATACACAACTGCATTGAATTTATGTGTTGTGTTAAAGCTATATAAATATACACGCAATTTGATTAATATAAGTGGCCATCTATAAGGTTCAAAATGGCTTTGATATCAAGAGGTTCCGGGGCTCTGCCCTGGACCCCACCCATAAAGCACTGTTATATGGATGAGTTTGGACCATGGCCCCCAAAAGTTCTACAACCAAACAAAAAAAAATGAGGAAAGAAAGGAAAGTGTATTATATTTTTCTGAATATCACGTTAAAATCTATCTTCATGTTAGATTCTCATGAAAAGGTGATTTTTTTTATCTCGCTCGCTTCGCTCGCTCGGGACCTATATTAAGCTCTTTATTGCCAGAAGCGCCATACTCGGCCCCCTCGAGCATATAGAGATTCGCCCTGATGCTCACAATCATAACAAAAATCCTGTTCACCGTGGCGTACAAAAAAAGAGAGAAAAAAGGAAAAAGAGGAGGGTGAAATATGATATCAACTTTTTAACATTATCTATCACAAAATTTGATTTTTGCAATAAAAATGTCAAAAATTTTTGCTCGCTCGCTTCGCTCGCTCGCTTTTATATATATATATTTGCAGGATACGCCATATCGTCTCCTCAAAATGTTTGCCTTATGACGCCATTGCCTGTTCCATGATATGACCGGGAAATTTTTGGCTCTTGTCCCCCCCCCCCCCCCCCCCCCTGGCCACCGACCCCTGTTACGCCGCTGGGTGAAGATACCACTTTTTCCCAAGTTTTGGTAAAGTGGTTAAAATGTGCGCTTGAATAAATGTTTTTCAAAGTAATTTTTGGAATGAAGAGCCAAGGCATTTCTCTGAAATGATGATTGAAAGGTTAATGTCTTATTCACCCACAGCTTATACATGTCCTCATCTCCTTTGCACACAAAGCCGGTAGCGTGGAATGATATCTTGGACAGCTCGTCCCACCGTTACAGGAACGTTGCGCAAAGCATCCCCCTCATGGCGAATTCGACCCTGCAAATCATCAAGATCTTGGGGTGGAGTTACAAACACAAAGGAAATGATCACAGGGCGTGAGGTCAGGCGATCTTGGTGGCCAGTCAATGCCATGGTTTAGGGCAACAACTCGATGTCCGAAGAGCTCCATCTCTGAGTCTACCTTGAACGATATTGGAACGTTCATGACAATGGGCAGGAGCGCTGTCCTGAATCCACCAAACTACAGAAGATGCCTGTAAAAAAGTGTATCATCCTCGAAATTGTCTCTCAAAATGTTGGTCCAACTGTGGTACGATATCCTCGTTAATCATCTGCAAGTACATTCGTCCATCCACACTCATTTGGAAGAAAATGGGTCAAATCAAACGATTGTTGCCAACTCAGGCATCTATGAAAGTATTTACATCTGCCTCTACCCTTTCATCAAGTTTTCAAAAACTTGGAAAAAGTGGTATCTGCACCTGTCGTCTTCAACATCAATTAATCCGGTCATGCGTGACACAAATGGTACAAATATGGTATCACTGGAAAGCTGAGGTGTTCCTCTCTCATATTCAAGCAAAATAAATTTACAAAATTTAATGGGCTTTGGATATCTGAAACGCACTGTATAGCACTAATCAATCAATTATTTTGTATCTTTGGATTGTTCTGGCAGAAAGAAAGAATTTAAGCACTTCTCTTAGTCAAACTCTTTGTGAAAAATTGCCCCGTTGCGTATCAAAATACTGCTTTAGATTTGCGACACAACTTTTTGCCACGCGGTTATTTCGCACAAAATATATTGTGCTTGCGCACAACAGCCATACACCTTGACTTGCGCATGCCTTTAGCAGTACTTTTGACCAGTCCGGTTCGTCGTCGAAGTTGTGTCGCAAATCTAAGCCTGTCTAATGGCCAACGAAACGGAAGTTGGACTTACTTAAAGTAGCAGAATATGAAGAGGGTGATGAGAAGAAGAACGAGGGACAGCGTGATGCCGATCAGGTAAACGTATCGGAGAGCAAGGTAGAAAGTAGGACTCGTTGGCTGTTCCTAAGATAATCAAGATTGGATAAGATATAATTTACAAGGTAAAAACAAAGATAAGTTGATCTATAAAATGATAAACGAGATAAGATAATGTAAAGATAGAAGCGCCGAAACTCACGGAGCACTAAAAGAGGGACAAGCTATCATGGGTTACCCCCACCCCCCGTCCTTTTGACGTTTTGTTTCAAGTGCTTCCTGGTGTCACTGATAAATAGATATGTCATGTTTCTAGCGCTATTTTGTCTAAATAGTAATTCATTATCAAATTCCAAGTACTTGAGGGATGCCAATAATTATTTCAAGTTTTTATCCCATGGCTTTTATGCTACTCATGTAGAAAACCATGTTTAAAACATGTGCTTTTTCTGAAGAGTAAAGGTGACAAATCGTATCCTTGAGGGTATAGAGGGCCTCCTGGTTCGAAAGTCTATTCGATGAAGAACCTGTGAAAGCAGACCTACACCAATCAAAACCTCGCCCCACGAGAAAGACTTTACTTTTCCTGCAAATTAAAAGACTACACCCTTTTATCAATAATTTTCAAAAAGAACATTATTCAGATGTCAGCTTTAAAACTTTTACTCTACAAAATCGGATTTTAACTCGAGAAGCATGGGGTCAAAATGAACAACAATCTGATTATATGTTTCGAACAGGGTACCAATCGTAGGTAAAGTTATCCGTTGTTTAATGAGAGCTTGAAGAAAAATCGATAGTACCCGGACTACTTAATGATTTGATCATCTTGATGAATTCTTATACTTACCGGAAATATGAATGTATGGCAGTCATTGTAATGCGTGAAAGCAGCCCATTCCCCTGTGTCCAAGCAAAACCGAGTTGCTTTGAATGCTGTAATGATAAGAAATAACAACAAATAAAATGAAAGAAAGTGGGAGTGTGATAACAAAAAATACACATTAAAGTTTCGGATAATCATATATTCATTCCCGATGTCGAACTGTTTAAATCGATTACCGGGCATGGTGGATCAGTGGTAGAGTGTCCGCCTCATGAACGGGAGGTCGTGGGTTCGATCCTTGGCCGAGTCATACCAAAGACTTATAAAATGGGACCCTCTGTATTCTTGCTAGGCGCTCGGCATTAAGAAGAGAGACGGGTAATGATAGCATTATTATGTTATGCAGGGCCCGCTGGTAGAGCAGTTTCCTAACTGAAGTGGCTACCCTGGGTAAATAAAATGTTAGTAGTAGTAGTAGTAGTAGTAGTAGTAGTAGTAGTAGTAGTAGTAGTAGCAGCAGTGGTAGCAGCAGAGCCAGTACAGTAGTAGTAGTAGTAGTAGTGTTTGTAGTAGAAGTAGTAGTATCAAGCCAGATCATGATATATTAGGCCTGATAGGATAAACTGGACAAGGTATTCGGTATAATAGTAGAATGCACTGGAAGAGCTGAAAACTTTTCATTTCTTCTAATTTATCTTCTACGGTGTGACCTTTTCACTGAGATATATATATGGAGATATGGTATTTCATGAACTTTTTGACTAGCTCTGTAATACGTCATATCACAGTCGCACCAATGAAAGCGACCCCAGAACCGACCGATTGCATGTCGCTCAAAATAGCGTAATCGTTTTAATCAGACTGTAGTAGGTTCCTATCGTGTGACTGGGACTTCCTGGTAAACCTCCCTTTAAAAGGGCAAACTGTTACATTCTTAAACCTGAGGTTAAATTTGGCAGCAATCCATCTACTGGTGGATTAAAAAGGGCATATTAACGAGGGTATTTAACCTGAAGCGAGATCTTCTCCTTGCTAGACCCAAAAGCGATCGCCGCCACTAATGTTCACCATCTAAATCCTTTAATGGGTGAAAACACTTGGCCGTGATACCAAACGTTTATCTCCTGACGGGGTAACCTATCCGAAGATTGATTTCGTCGTAGCAATGAATACCCTGGATGTAAGGCATGCTCCTCAATGGCAACCTTTCGCTTGTCATTCTCTCGAAAGATTGAAATAGGATGCATTTTGCTGAGTGAGGAAGGTAAGAGGAAAGGGAGGAGCTGCTACGACAGGGGTGAAGAGCATGGAGACAATGAGAGTTGAAAAGTTCACCGAAATGTTTGTGAAAGTAAATCGGCTGAAGACGGATTCAAAGTTAAAGAGGGAGTGACAGCCATTTTGAAAATGAAACAAAGAGGCATTCTGAAAATCATTTGAGAAAAAATACAAATACCAACACAAAATGAATCAAAGGTCTCCAGATCTTTCCTACCACGTTCGAAAATTTTGGTAAATTACTCGGAGTCACCGATGAAAATTTAAGAATAATTGAAACCCCCGGTGGGTGTTTCATGAAGCTGTTTGTAGGTTACGATTGACTTAACGAACAACTGGTGACCCTTTCTTGTACTAAATATTGATACGTCCATAAGGGAGTGACACGGCATTTTTTCCTGCGCAGCGGCGTACCCAGGATTTTCCAAAAGGGGGGCCAATTTTTTGGAGGATATTTCGTCCGCGAAAAAATTTGACAAGCAAAAAAAAAAAAGTCTTCAATTTCAAATGTGCAAAACAGGGGACACACGTCGGTTTCCTAAGCATATTTATATTACAAATTATTATTTTTTCTTCTCAAAGGGGGGGGGGGAACGTCCCCTGGATCAGTTGTGACTCGTCAGGGGGGCAGTTGTACGTCCCCTGCATGAGTTGTGGCTCGTCAGGGGGGCAGTCTGCCCCCTGCCCCCCCCCCCCCCCCTTAGGTACGCTAGTGTTCCTGCGACATTTGCTCCGGTCAGAGTTAGAGTAAGGATTATGATAGAGTTTTTGGTTCAGAATACAGGAAAGATAAGTATTAGGGTTTATTTAATTTTAGAGATTAGGTTTCAGGTTTGGCTTAAAGTGCAAATTTTCCATCGAAGCAATTGTCGCCGGAGCAAATGTCATAGAACCCCACGTAACTTAGCACCAATAGTAGTGCGTAACTTTTACGGAAGAACAGCTTGAAAAAACACACCCACCAGTAGCGTGATTCATAAAGCTGTTCGTAGAGTTACGCAAGACTTTACGCACGACTTGTGACTTTTTTTGTGCCACACTAGCGTAACTTTACGAACAGCTTTATGAAACACTTACCTGACCTGCCTTTATGGTGTGTGTGGTCTATTTTGGTTTGAAGCATTGGCATGATATTACTACTCAAATAGTCGGTTATCGATTCTCATGAAAAATAAAATGAAATATCCCATTTTCCAATACCAAAATATAAACAAGTTTGGAGTAATCTTGCCGCCACGCCTTGGCAATACCCCCAGGAATTTCGGTGGGTGTTAAAACATAGAGAAATGTAGGCCAGAATAACCTTCATTTTGTAGTGATTTTTTTTTTGCTTGTCAAATTGTTCGGGACTGAAATTTTGTAGCTATTTTTTTTGCTCGTCAAATTTATCTCAGCAACCCAGTAAAACATATACGGTGCGTCCCAAAAAAAAACGAAACCGAGATTTAGCAAAGATTTATCATAACTTAATCATAAATAAAATAGACAAATGACCTACCAATGTAAAGCTTAGAATCTCCTCTTTCATCTGGTATTACTTAGATTATTCCTCATTCACACATTATTGAGTAAAAACAATTCGAAGAAAGGATGCCAAAAACTCATTTGGCGGGGGGTATCTGAATTTCAAAAAGAAAATCACATGACTAAGAAGTTCAATATCTTCTCTTTTCTTTGATACCTAAATCTCAGAAAATGGTCAAGTAGTAAAAAAAGTTATGATCCCTCGAAACGATGCTTGTATTTCCATAATTTCATTAAATAAACGTGTTTTCACCGGTTTCCCACAGAAGCTATCGCGCGGTAACAAAAGACTTAATGCATGGCTGATCGTCAACAAAACGGAGTGTCGAGTGAGTTTGAACGGTAGCCTGTAAAACCTCTTCATTTTATGAAATTATTGAAATTCAAGCCTTATTTCAAATAACCAGAACTTTGTTATTTCTTGACCATTTTCTGTAATTGAGGTATCAAATTAAAGAGCAGATATCGAACTTTTTAAAAATGTGGTTTTCTTTTTAAAACCCAGATACAGCCCGCCACGTATGAAAGAGGAGATTCTAAGCCTTAAAATGGTAGGTCATTTGTCTATTGTATTTGCGATTAAGTTATGATAAATCATCGATAGATCTCGGTTTCGTTTTTTATGGGACGCACTGTATAGTTCCCAGGGTCCCGATTGCCACCCTCTCCCGTCAGACATGCAAATGATTAAGGTAAATAGCATAACAAAAAAACGTGTGTTAATTACGGGTTCATGAACTCTTATGAGATCATCCGAGCAAGCAATGCCAGTCAAAAAAAAGGAAAGAAATAAAAATCGGGGACGACCATGAAAGCTCATCAGACGCCATTAAAATGGAACCCGTGTACTTATACAGTCACACCGGAAGTTTTGACGTACAATCGGAAACCGACAAAACACAGTTAAAATCAATATTGTACGACACAAACCAACGGATCGGTGCAAGCTTGAAGTTTGTGACTGCGGCAAAATCCCGACTCCATATCGGTGTGGCGCATCACACTGTTGCAGACGAATCAATAAGCTCTTTTTCATTAAATACCTTTTTGTGTCTTAGTGAGCTTTAATTTCCTACAGACTTTTCCCTCGCTATTTGGTTTCACCTGGTCTATTACCCAGTACCCAACGGTGTATATAAATGGTTATTTGATACTCGACAAGGATGTAATTATAATGGGTGCACTTTCTTTGACTTAAAGCCCGAGTCCATATAATTAAATGAAAAGCTGATTTCAATACAAAAAAAAGGGGATCAGATATGCATAATCAGTGGCGTACCTAGGATTTTCCACAGGGGGGGGGGCAAAATCGTCCGCCAAAAAAATTTACAAGCCGAAAAAAAAAGGTCTTCAACCACAAATAAAGGATCTCGTCCGCCAAAAAAATTGACAAGCAAAAAAAAAGGTCTTCAACCACAAATAAAGGATTTCGTACCAGAAAAAAATTTGACAAGCAAACAAAAAGGTCTTCAAGACTCGTCAGGGGGCAGGGATATGTCCCTTGCATGCGTTGTGACTCGTCAGGGGGGCAGTCTGCCCCCTCTGCCCCCCCCCCCCCCGTAGGTACGCTAGTGTGCATAATGCTGGAAAAGTATCATATCTTGATATAGAATGAGAATGGTAAAGCATTTTTACAGCATATTAATGGCTTCCGATCTTGTTATCACCTGTATTGCGCAAAAAATAACTGTCTTGTGAATATACGAAAAGCTTTTGAATATCACAACCTAAAAATATATGTTCGATTAGGATGAAATTTTCAGCATTATGCCGTCTGATATTTCTCTATACTGAAACATACTTTTTGGCAGGGGTGAACTTAACCTTTAAGCACTAATAATTTTAATCATAGATAATATGTAACAAGGTAGTACTTGCATGTGCAGTTTGAATATGACAACAACCCGATTATGTTCAATCAACTTTAGGGCCCCGTCTTACAAAGAGTTACGATCGATCCAATTAATCGTAACTCTATGGAAATCCATCAGTATCATAATTTTTTCTACAGGAAATTTGCGCAATCTCATTAGTAAACAGAGAGAATCACACTGAATCTTCAAGAGAACGATGAATGTATGAATATAGAAATTTTTTTGAACAAACATGCATGCCTGTTAGATGTTGACGCTGCTGGCCGTTCATAGTTGCGATTGATTGGATAAATCCTAACTCTTTGTAAGACAGGGCCCTGGATGATCACATGAATTACAGTGAAGTACATGTGGTGATTGTAATGTCTAATCAGTAATCATCTAGGATAGGATTTGCGTGTTAAAGGCGCTTCTTGTGCTGTCAGACATGGACTAATTTTTTCAAGGGTTATTCTATCAATTGCACATTGGGACAAAGAATTTAGAAAACAATATCTCTTTGGAATAGCGATGGTGTAACTGCTATAGACTGAGTGTTAACACTTCGATAACGACACTAGTCGGTGCTCTGGGAAGACCACAACCTCCTGTTCTATAAACTACACCATGAGGATGGTGTTTGAGCATTACACGAAAAGTGTTAAAATTGTAATAACACCAATGTGTGCTGAACTAGCACCACGACCATTGGTTTGAGGCGGGCGTGAACATATTTTTGCGTGGCAGATAGTGACGTTAAGGAAGATACATGCATTCTTAAAAAGATTGGGGAAAAAGGCCCATTATAACCATCACTGGGCAACATACTGTCCACAAAACTATTGGTTAAAATATTTCCAAATTGGTAATAAAAACTAATAGTTGGGTAACAAATTTGGATAATAATTTCCCAGAATATATATATTTTTACCAACATACATTACCCAAAACAGTGGACAGTATGTTGCCCAACATTTTAAGTTGGAGTAGACATTTATTTACAATTGGGATGATCTGCGAACTGAATTATTCATTTTCTAATCAAATATTTCACAATAATGTTAGAGGTAATAAAAGAAAGATTATTATTACTTACGATATGTTCGCGGCGGACATGGGATGCTCACATTATCTCCGGCTTCTATCGGCGGCCAGCATAGCAGTTTATCGTGTGATGCATTGCAGAAACTCACTAAAGATGGCGCCGAGAAGAGAGAGAACAGAACAATAAAACAACAAAGTTAGTGGGGTTTTTTTTTATTTGAAAAATGGAAACATCACAATGTAGCTGATAATGATTGTTTGTGCATCTGACGTCCATTCAACCATGCCAATTATCATCAAATGAGAGCATAATATGCTCCTGAACGTGGACACGAATCACAAAAAATATACAGAGATATGTAATGTGAAGCACAGAATACATTTAAGAAAACATTTAAAACAAGATGTATTCAATATTTCTGCAATGCTGTGCTATTTGTTTTTAATTGAACATATTTTATTTTTTGAAATAGTAATTTTTGAAACTATTTGTCTTTTTATTCCTTTATTCATGTATTTATCATTTATTCATTTGTTTAGATTATTTATTTATTTTGGGGGATGCAAGGGGTGATTGATATTAAAAATTCACTACGTCTAAGTATTCTTCCTTATTCCTCTTATTACAGGCCTGCAAATCCTCGTTTTTGGAATTCATAAAACTACGATTTAAAAAGCATTAGAAAAAAATGCATGAATAAAAAAAAAGAGAGTAATAAGGGCCCTTGACGTACCTCTCCTCTCCAACAACAAAACGGAAAAAACATGTCATATTCGGAACGATCTCTTTACAGATTAATACCTCATCATTCACGATTTTTGCAAATACTAATAGTAATCAATGCCTTAAATCGGCATCTCACTTTCTAATTTGTCAGAAGAATACTGTCATAAAAACAAGCTCGTAATTTATCCAAACTCGGGATTCCTGAAACATGTTTTATTTTGATCAATGTTTTGTTCAACATTCCAATTTCAAGGCTGCATATTAGTTCCATTGCTATTATCAAAATGATGGATGCTACAAATAAATTACCTCCGTACTTGGTAGTTCAACATCCTGAAGAAAATTTAGATTACACGACAGAAACCCATCATATGGAAACACGATATTACTTTATCTGTGCAATATTGATCAAACAGCAATGCACATGCAAGGTAATTTTTTTACAAACTCTTACACATAATTGAATTCCACATCGCACCATATCCAAAGTCATTTTTTGTTAAACCCAGAACGAGATGTGGCACCAACGGTCCCATGACATTTGCCCCGGCGACAATTGACCCGTTGTAAATTCCACATCCTGATGGAATGGCCAATTTCAACCCTGGATTTAACATAAAACCCTATTGCAACCCTAAACCTAACCCTAGATCTTATAAAGCCAGGAGCAATCGTCGCAGGAGCAAATGTCGTGTCGCTGGCACGATAAGACACGAATTCTTGTCAATCCTACCAAAATAATTTTTAGAAAGCGGAGAGGTGCCATGTTAGTGATTTGGGAACTCGTAGTCATTGTCTACTCCTTTTTAAGGTAAATTACCTAATCCTACACTGTATTAAGAAAATTTATCCTTAAAATAAAAGAAGTTCCTGCAGCAGAGTCTCGAGAACACCTGTAATCTTACCAGATTGCGTAATCTTACAGGAAATTGGTATTTGGTGTATGGAATCTTACAAATTTCCTTGAACAGAACACAATTTTCCCCTTTTTAAACAGACCTGTTCTGTTAAATTGCAGAAAAATTCCTGTTTTATGAATTTACAGAATGATTCTGTTATTGCTTTCTACAAAATCTTTTTTTTCTGTAAAATCAGGTTTTTTTTAACAATGTAGTTTGTCAACATCCAGTTCGTTCATTAACCATTTGATATAATCCCATTTAGCCCACTCACCATTTTGTTTTTTCCCATTTCGGCTATACACTTTTCGTCTAATATCTCCTTGGTCTAACGGTTCATTTACTTAGATGAACTGTTATTTTATTTCTAATTATCACATGGAGTACCACAGGGAACCCTCTAGGTATCATTATTCTTCATCATTAACGTAAGCGATATTAGTAATCTGACCATACTTGGACAAGTGAGCGACTGCAGTTGAACAAGAAATATTTCTCTTGTTCTTGCAATATTCACAGGTATATTTTGTTAAACTGAGATAACACTATTCTTCTTCTGGTTTTCATTGACAGTAATATTCATCCGAATAGTAACACTATTTGGGTGTTGAAGGATAATATTTGCAATCAAGAGCAAATTTCTGGTGCAAATATATAAAATTGTTGGATCAAGTTAAACTATGTCAAAGCGATTGACCTTCGTGTTGAAAATCACACCAGCAATTTATTGATTTTGTGGACAAAAGTTTCCTTGCAATATTGATTGTTAGTTTCTTGCAACACTTCATACATTAGTTACATAAAGAAATCACCACTGATGTACCTCCATTTCGGATCAGCTCATTTTAAAATAAAACCTAAATTTGCGATCAATTTTTGCTAACCGTCAACAAATTGTTTATGCGATATGGTGTATTTCCCCATGTCTTTAGGAAGTGTTTTCCTCGCAAAAATGGATATAGTTCCTTTTGGAAATAATCTCTCATCGCTGTTCCCTTTCCTAACATGGCTAATGTTTAGTATCTTTTCATTGGAACTTGATATGTTTCTGCTTGTCAGTTTTCGAACTGAATTGGAAATGAGTAAACAAATTCAAATCAAGTCATATCATCGAAGTTATATTATTCATCAACAATAAAAAAATATATAAAAAAACCCAGAAGGATGCCACCCGTCGAATTAAAGTAAAGCCCCTTGCCATCAATTTGTCGCTGGTCACAGCTGGTGTAATCGTATCATTTTGTTACTCGAGGGACTCCTTCTCGAGTTTGGAGATATCTGATTGAAATTGCACGAATCCTTCCCTGCATCCGCCTTAAAAAGCCGGTAAACAAAATCACAGGTCTAACGCAACCAGAAAAAGGGATAAAAGGGTGGAAACATGTAAGCATATAAGGTGTACAGGCAACAGAACTGCTAGGCATTATGTTAAGATTTAATCTAATTCCGTCGTTATTCATAACCAATTTATTTTTTCATGTTTGCATGTATGTCTGGCTTTTAGGGCGATCTTGTCTGCACAATAACCGTTAGCAATCAGCAAATTACAAGAACTCATAAAAAGACTATACTCAATGGCAGATACTCAAAAAGGGTAACTCTTAAAGAAAGCGTACCTGGAAAACCTCATCGAAAGGGTTAGGGTTAGGGGAAAACATTTCTGACAACTGAAAAAAAAGGCACCAGCATTAAGAGAGCAACAGACTGATCTTTGTTTTCTCTATTTTTTCTGACAAGGAAAAAAGTCATCAAAATTCTGTCAGGATAACATTTTACCCCTCCCACTTCCGAGGTACTCTGATGACCCTAAGGGTATTTGCCCCTCTCGTTGTACATACCCCCTCCCCCTTGCCCCTCTCAATGAAAAGAAGCGATCATATTTCATGCACCACAGCCCTCCTCTCCTTACCCCTACCCCGTCTCCACCACCAACACCCATTGGCGGCGGAAGCCAAATATTTTAGGGGGGACCACCACACAATTCTTTGACAAGCAAAAAAAAAAAAAAAAAGTCATCAACCACAAATTATAGGGGGGACGCAGGAAAAAAATTGACAAGAAAAAAAAAAAAGGTTACCAACAAAAAATTTAGGGGGGATCGTCCCCCCACTTAAAATTTAAGGGGGACACGTCCCCCCTCCCCGTCCCCCCTGCTTCCGCTGCCTATGCCAACACCTCAGTCCCGATCTGATATTACCCCTCTTTTGAGATGCTTAACATCCCTTGCTTCGAAAGACGGACATGACTAGTATGCCCCTGGGGAAATCAACTAAAAAGTCATATATTTCGTGATAAAAGCCCATCTTTACAAATTGGATCCCTGTGCATTTCATTTTTTGTATCGAAATCAAACGTTTTTCTACACCTGTCTTTTTTAAAGCACCCTCACAATTTCATACGATTTGCTTGGTAGAATGAGAAACGTGATGGTGTATTTAAGGTCTCAAAACATAAATAAGTCAAACTTTTTTTTACTTTCCAACCTGTCCAAAAATTTGATAAAGATTCAATATTGCACCCTCTCTCCGATTCTCCCTTTGGCTATAGTACAAGACCACCGGAAGTTTGATATCTAAAGGTTTATTAGCAAGCGGGCAAAGCGAGCGAAAATGTTGAAAACTGGAAATACAGGTGATTGACTTTGATAAATCAAATGACGTATAGTTAGCAAAATATAACCGCACATCCAACTATCGTAACAAGAAGAGTTATTTTCTTGGAAATATATGACCCCCTCCTCCTCCTCTTCCTCCTCGAAAACACCCCTCGCTTCGTGACTGTGACTTTGTTTTGATCAATAATGTATTCCTTGTTTTTATGTTGGGGTACGCAGAAGATGTAATGCGAATCAAATTCAAAATCTTTCATTCATGTTTTTAAAGAAATATTTAAGGTTCTTCAAGAAATTATCTTTATTTAAGAAATGTAACACGATTTCACTAACAGTTTCCCTATTATTAATTGGAATTCAAAAGAATAATTCTACGAACATGTATGCCATTCGCAGTTCCGTCGTGTAACTCCTGTGGGAACACACTCAACTTTTTAGTCAACAATGACATATCCGGTTTTGCAACATTATTCAATGTTAGTCAAACGTCCTCAATATTCTCATTGCTGTAGGCCTAAATGAAAAGCAGCGATTCGGAATACTGCTAGGCATATTTCGCAACGTTATCATTGCAAAGTCAGGGGAGATTTAGCCTAAATACATCGAAATGATTGCAAGCGAATGCCGATTGATATTTATGAATTTGAAGAACGTGTTCTTTTACGGAAGCGTGTCCTCCTTTTAGATCGGAGAAAAATCATACGAGCGCCGCATTTGTTACTCCCTTGAAGATCACAGAGTTTATTTTATTTCGATTTTTGTGGCATAATTGATGAAACCAATGGTTAAGAAAAACATATAATATGAATATCCTACAAATAAATTGTGTTTTTGTCAAGATATTTATGTCCCAATCCTGTCAATTAGGAAAATTGCACGGGACATGCATCTGATAATTTCGGTTTCATGACTATTTTTGTAGTACATTGCGATGTTTTTTTATGCAAGACTTTCAGACGAATCATCTTTACACTGTAGGTTATAATATGTTTTATGGCATAAAATGACACATGGCAAAACATTTGCAATGTCATCAAATCCCTTAAACTTGTTACTGGGAAATTCATATCTTCGATATGCTCCAGCCTCCAGGATATATTAGTCTGAATGGAAGGTGAAGAAAATCGGAGAATATTGCCAATCTTTTAAACAACCTCAGCAAATACCTCCCTTCATAATGTATCTTGAAGTTTTGACATAGTTGGCTACTAATCATATATGATTTTGTTTAACTTGGCTGAATAGCTTGTGCCCCTCTGCACCCTAGGTACATCTACACCATTTACTAAAATCGATCCTTTAAAAAAATATCAGGGGTTTCACAATTTACTTATAATGGAATTGATACGGTGGTGATCATATAGGGGTGCTTCAGACTGAAAAATAACCTGATTTGAACAAATAAAATACGACAATTAAAACATTGAAAATCTATCAAAAACGGACAAGAAATAACATGACGTTATGACGTTGCTTTGCATTATTTCTGTAAATCAGCTCTATGCACGTCCTCATGAATATTCAGTGAGCAATCCGATAACATATCTCTACTTATTCTTATGTATCTTATTAAATAAAACTATATTATTGTATTCTAATATTGTCCACTGAGAATAACAAAAAAAAATGGATTGACCATTGATTTAATGTGTATGATATCCGTTGCTCCAACTCATTTTGTTACAAGGGAGACATACTATACACACATGCATGATACTATCATAATTATGATTTCATGTAATATCATAGGGAAATAGAGGAAAGGCTATACTTGCTATCATCAGCCCCTCCCCCCCCCCCCCCCGGCGTAATAAATATTCATGACGGCATGCATTAAATTCCTTTTTCACAAAATATTGTTAAACTGTAAAATTCAATAACTTCGTTGATGTGGTTAGATATTGTTGAATTGTCCACCCCCCCCCCCCCTTCCTGGTTGCTCTGCCAGCTCAATGTTTTTTTTTCTTGTCAATCCTTTGCTCGCTTTTTACCATGTATTGTCTCCTACATTAAAACTTCTGGTAACGGAACTGCATGAATTCGAGAATGATTCAAATTGTTTTATGTGTGTATACTACTTTTATTGTAGTTCACAATTGTTGCATTCAATGATTCATTCAACCTTTAATTGAACTGTCGCCCCAACCCACCCCCTCCAATATTTTATTTTTCATTTGAACTCGAACCTAACATTTTATTCGAAACCGGAATCATTCGTTTGGGTCCCTGTAACACGGCTTCATTACAGTTTAGCAGCGTTCACACGAGAAAACTAACAACCAAGTGATGATTAGAAAGTTGGTCTGAAAGTGGTAATAGACACAATAGTACGGCACGTGCCTTTAGGCCGGTGACTATTGGATATCACGGATGACACGGGGATTAGGAAAAACATCCTTTTTGGTTTCTCAACAAGAAAAAGGAAAGGAAAGACACTGAGCATAATGCTGATCAGACATGCGTTGAAGTATTCTAAACAATAATAGCGACATAGGGTATCCTGTATTCCGTGGGCAAAGCGGCGATCTGCGGAAGGGGGGCAACTGTCATGTAGACTGATAGAAAAACACTTCTATCTAAATATCAAAGTGATATGGAAACTTTCAGTGATAATCCCGCTGAAAAGAACGCAATGACTCACAGTGAGTTCTCTGTGTGGAACACACTGTAAAGCTCATCTTCACACTGCGTGAATCGCATGTTCACAAGACATGTCCACTACATGTACGTGAACACACTGTGAACAATCACACTGGAGGGGTATCCATAGTGTGAAATTATCTCCAAGATGTTGAATTTCAGCATTTTGACAGTTTGTATCACATCTTCAACCAATCAACTATGTAAAAGTATTGTGACATGTGAACACAGTGTGTGACACCTTGTTCTCCCCACCATGGGCATACGTCATCTGACTGTTGGCTGAAATAGACAGTCACTTGTCATTCTCATACAAAGTAAATAAAGGGTGCGACTCTTGCAATAAAGAAAAATAAAATCGAATTCATATACTTTTTTTCAGAAAAAGCTGGGAAAATATCTTACCTCCTCTGTCGATAAACATATTTGTTCTATTGAGGTACTCCATCTCACAGAGCATATGATTGAGGTCATGGACGAAGTCATAGTCGGATACAGATGATAGGGTAGTCTCGTTGCTAGGTGAGGCAGGGCTCGGCGGTGGATTCAGGTCCCTCATCGTGGTTGGAATGGCATCCCCTGCCACTGGCTGCATTGATAGAGAGATTTTCAAAATATAAAGAAATAGCAAAAAGAGAAATATTTCTAAACATTTATATGCATATCCATCAATAATTGCTTTTTAAAATTTACTGATACCAGATTTTTGTGAAAGAAAATAGCCATCCCTAGAATCACGCTGATCTTTGGGGCTCTGTCAAATACCATTCACACTACGGAAATATTAGGGGTTCAAATTTGGAACCGAGGGATAATGTATAAACGCATCAACAAAAGGGGCGCTAAAGTGTACTATATGCATATTTATGTACCTTTTGGTGACGCGCTAGCTACACCAGTGATTTAACTTGCAATTCACTGTCTACACCATGTACCCCGAAAGGCACAGAGATGAAACCATTAATGTGTCTGAGGTGCAAATGAGTTTCAAAGACGTGTATCAGTGAGATATGATTATCTGGGGCCAACCTTTAACGTCACCGTCCGAAAGACGTGACCAGGGCTCGAACCTCGAACCTCTGCATCAATTTGTAACATTCCAAATGCAGCTTGGATTACAGACACACGCGAAATGGCCCCAGGCTAATATTTACTACCCTAACATTTGCGATGGTGCTCGTTAATCGGATGCAAACGAGCATTATTTTCTGGATACAATCAATATAGCCTTATCTCGAGAAAGAGAGTTGTGACATATAAAAGTTTAGGACGAAATCTTGATTTTAGGCGATTGGTGAGCAGTGATTTATGCATGGGCGGAAATCCCAGGGGGGACAGGGTGGACGCGTCCCCCTACCAAAAATAGTAGGAGGGACACAATATCAAATGTCCCCCTACTATTTTTGATCTTTTATGATGGAGAAAAATTCATCATTCACAATAAAATAATACATGTATTTTGGACTAAATTACCATACATTTCGGGGTGAAACCCTTTTTTTTTGCTTGCTTTCAAATTTTCCAGCCCCTGGTCCCCCTACCTTTTGGGACACATTTCCGCCCATGGATTTATGTCAGTTAGGGTACCCTGGTGTGATGAATGTTATGAATTAAACCGACGAAGTTCACAGCATTAGTTCGATCGCCAGGATATTACAATCGATTCTATTGGCATTTTCCCGCGTAAACAATGATGAGACAGGGCCCGGATATCCGACTTGAAGGCGGATATTTGTCCGGATATCGAAAAGGATGACGAACCTTGAAATTGAACGACTTCTTCTCATTTTCTTCCCACTGTTAATATCCACCATTCTTACCATCCTCCTTATTTAATATGTAATTATCATTGTTGATTTGTTTTGCCTTTTGGTGTCTGACAGTGACAATATAAGATCCATGATAACTATGGCCAAAGGGAATTTTCAAAGTCGCCAAGACTGAGTATCATAATTCTGATAGATCCATGCCTTGACGGTTATGACAAAATGTCAAACATAAAATATAATCCTGGCAAATGTATCAGATTTCGGGTAACTTGATTATGCAGGGTCGTATCCGTGCAAGCGGACGGTTAGGCCATAAGCGATGTGACAAGTTTTTTGATAATTTGATTTAGTTATGGAGCAATATTAACGTGGTTGTCCAATTTACTTATGATAGCTCATGAATGCAACTGGACGGATTCTACAACATAGTAAATCTATTGAAAATGACCGTCAAATCACAATGGACAGATTATAGGTCTTTGTCGCAGTTGGTAAACCATGTCAGCAGATCGTTATAAGATTCGGAGCTGACGCAAATATTGCAGATATGTCGCAAATATGTCGTTTGTCCAGAGTCTAGGACGACACTGCTGTTTTGGTTTACCGATTTTCGACAAAGACTGCTTTGTCATGAAGGGCTTTTGACAATAGATTTTTCTACGTTCCAGAAAGCGTCAGCGTAGTGGTTGCAAAATTTCTCTGAAGTGAAGAGTTGGGGGTTCGAATTCCCTCTCAGCGACGCTTATTTTTCTTCAAAAAGGAATTAACCAACAGTTTGCTACGCCACTCCCAGGTGATGCCAAACAGGACCGGTAGAGATGTGGATCGTCAATCCCCAATCGTAACAGTTGCATCATATGAAGCTGTATAGTTATTGCATCCAGCTCACTTAAGGGCGTAGAGATATGCAGAGGTCCTTATTCCGAACTCGGATGCAAATTTACATGTAGACTCTGGGGCTCGTTTCATAAAGGACTTCTCTCTTGAGCAAGTCATAATTTCGAATGATAGAAGTAAAATAGTTTTATTCACTCCTGAAGCATGGAAAAAGAGCACGTAAACACAAGAACTGTAGGATGCAAACACTGTTTTGACTTAGCATAATCTTAGCAGAGAGTTGGACCATGGTCTTAGTTAAATGGTCTTCGTTCAGAATATGGGTCAATGTGTATCTGCGCCTCCAACACTTCAGTCGTGTTTATACAGAGAACCAAATGTCCGGCTCATTGAAGAGTACCTCCCGCAATGTTTCCTCTGTATAGACACGGCGTATACCTACTATTCCGTACACTGCATTTTAGGTAGATCGTGTTAATACTGCAATAACTTCTCGAATCAGCCTGCGTGAGCCTGGAGTGAGATTCTCTGTCTAAACACGAAGAAAAATATGAATTGGTTCGAGAATTTCATCACAAACACATCCTATTTTATCATTATACATTTTTTTGCCTAATTTCAACAGCATTACAATTGTTTGTGTCAATTGCACTGACGTGTAAGCATTTTTCTATACAGAAAAGGGGAAAAATAAATTAAATGTGATAACGTCACCATGGTTACATTCTCACCAGTGGCAATTCAAGCATAAAGTTACAGGGAAATGCGTCATCCCTACAAATAATTACCTTCGAAATACATACATGTGTGTATTACACCACAGATCACAATGAAAAGCCCTCAAGTATATGTTTTGTATAATTAGATTATGTCGTGTTTCTCCATCCGTTCACCATCATACCTATTCATCTGACATGTCTAATTCACCTATAGTAATTAAAGTCCTTCTTTTATATTTATTCACTGATGCAACATGCATTGTATCACCAAAATTATCAATGAATTCATGAAAATCCCGAAAGGATATGTTTGATGAGAGAATAAATGAAGAAATGAATGAATGAGACCTAATCTCACTCTAGGCCAGATTTCGCGTGCAAACAAATATTTCTGTATTTGTATTTAACCACAGATGGTTTCATTAGACAGCAGATCAAAACTTCAGCGTTCCTCAAACATGTCAAAGATTCATAAGGAAGGTCTCGCATCGAGAAAAAAAAAATTTAATGTTTTTATTGATAAATCATCAACAGCATATACATCAAATACCACTATAAAAGGTACATTAAAAAATCAAAGATAAATCAAAATATATACAAAAGATTGGAGTGATCGGGAAAATAAAGAAGGAAAAAAAAGCAACAAGGAGAAAGCGGAGTACATGTATATCATTTCATTAAAACAATATCATACTTTTACATGAGCAAGAACCCCTAGAATGGAAACAAATCAGCAACAAACTTTGGCAAAGTTATTTTTAAAAAATAATAGAAAGAAAGACCATGATGCAAAGCATTAAAACAAAAACCTATTCAGGCTGGAAAGGGCAGAAGTGAGTAGAAAAAAAAAACGTTGTGAATCAAAACAAAAGTTTCGCCCAGGTTTCTGGGCCAACGGCATATTTGAAATATATAGTCACCTCCAAAACTTGGGACGGAACTGCTCTCCCGGTTCACCTTTTTTCCGTTGTCCATTTTATTGCTATAATTGGTTATTTCCTCATTCCGCTTAAATTTAAAATTGCAAATTAAGCACCATAATATTACAATGCATGAAGATTTTTTTCAGCAGCAATACCTACATTATATGCATTTAATATAAGGCTATAAAATGCCACATGTGTATCTTCATGTCTCAATTTTGCCACCTTGCCTGACTGATATACCGTATTCTGGACACTCTACGGGAGAGGGTTATCGAAATACCCGTGAAATAGAATATGCAAAGGTGGCCGACTGCGCCTAAACGGAGACATTTTCATCAATTTTAACTGATAAAGAGGAAGAAATAAAGGATGGTTCAAGTTGGGGAAGTGAAACTGGAGACTTTAATTTTGTGTTTCCTGCTACATCCGGGGAGAGTGTATCCACCATGAATTTGCGGGGTGTATGGTCGACCTCTGAGCCCAGTGGGTCCGTGGCGGCCGGTTGATGTGTCGCCGATAGTAGTCCCCTTACCACCCCCCCCCCCCCCTCCGAGTCTTGGGATACAACTATCGATCTCTCTTGGCGGGGGTTCACCAGGGATGTATTGATTGATTGTATTGCGGAAAAGCGTTGCAGGGCGATGTCCGTCACGACGATGGAAAGAGAAGGAGAGGAAGAGAGACAGTGCACCGGGAAGGAGGGGCGTAGTCGGCATGGATCAGTGGGTTGCTCTTACCCTGCCCAGTGCTTGCCATACTTTTGTGGATGCTTCATTGAAATATCTGAAATGTGATTAGAAATTATTGTAGAATATTAAACGACAACCGATTTTCTTATTTAAAAACACCTTGATTTGACGATATATTTTTAGGGTGGTGTCTTCCACGGGCGTAAATCCATGATGTCATACTATTCATTCAAGTAAGGGGGTGACATAATAGTTCCCCCTCCCCCAGCAATAATAAGTTCCCTGCTAAAATTTACGCGATTGGTGTATTCACCCCACTCATATTTAAAAAGAAAGAAAGAAATTATGCTAGTGCGTATAGTAGAATGTAAAATATGTGGACGAGCGTTCGACAGAAACAGACAAAATTCTTATGCACTGTATTTAAGTTATCCTCATTTCAATTCCAAGAGCAATTATTTACGACGAAACACCTGGACATCGTCAGTCCTTCTTGTTCCTTTTGAAAAGTTAACATAATGTGGGCCAATTGCAGATGGAGGGAAATGAGTCGCATATCAGTTTATTATTGTCAAACATGCTATGTATAACAATTCACATTGCAAAGGAGGTCCGTTTTTTTTAATTTTTTTTTTGAGGGGGTTTTAACGTCTTCACTCATGGAGTGAGGTATCGAGTTGGGAAACTCATTTGCAAGTCATATTCAGAATAGAATTGTTCTTTTCTCCTTAACTGACCTACTTCTTGCGTTTATCTGTTGATTAATGAAGGCTGACACCTTCTTGTAAAGTGTGAGTTTTATTTCCACAAATGAGTAAATGGATATTTTGATAATTTGCCCCTCTTACAGCATGTAGTTCGGGTCGCCTTTTATCGAGATTGGCGGGAATTTCCCCCACCTTTATTTCTTTTGACACGTTTACATCGAGAGAGCCGTCGCAGGGCATGAATCACTCTGGACGTGTGGGAGTTCATGTCGAAAAGATGTTACCATTAGCGTGTTCACCCTCCTTTTGCATCATTCAATGTAAGGCAAAACAGAGAACTTTCGTCAATAAACTTGTAACAAAATACCCATTGGCTACCTCGAAAACCTCGAAAAGGATGGGCAAAATTTTCTGAAAACTAAAAAAAAAAAACAGGTCAAAGGCTACTTCTGTTTACGGATGCACCTTCTCGTCAAGTCTCGAGAAACGACCTCAGAACAGAAACGCTGGTAAACATGCCTACCGTAGTAGAGACGGATCGACATCGATATACAGTATTAAACAATCAACGATTTCATACGCCTATTCCAACAATAAGAACAATTTTCTTTATTTCGGTATAGTGTGTTTGCTGGCCAAGATATGGGAAGAAACCCACTCACTGCAGATCTCAGTCGTGTCCATTTTTCTCGTCAACTTCCCCCAGCTTGTACGCCAAATGCCAAGTTTCGTCTTTTTATCCAGCCAAACCAAAGGACGTCACCTGACCTGGCAATGTTGAGAGAAAGAATGGATCTGGGATCTAGACGGTGCTTCTAATTCCCCCTAACCTTTTACAGTCCGTCAAACGGGTGTCATCAAAGGAGCCATACACAACAAAAACTTTGGTGTCGGTTTGGTGTACATATCGGATCACATCAGTCATTTTAATCTTCTCCTTAATGGTTGGTGTCCGAATAACACCTATGGTTATCATTAAAACACCTGTAGTTATTACTTTCAAACTCTTTGGTGTTTATGCTCAATCTCTAGGGTGTATCTTTAACAAACCAGGGTGTGGCCATCTATGGACATCATCTGGTGTCAGCATTGATCAAGTTGTGTAGCTGCCATCAGGTCTATTTTTAAAAGGTGCAAAGTTCTAGTAACTCCCAATGAAGAATTTACCGGTATTTATTAAAGTGAGTCCTCTTTCTTCCACAAAGTTTTATAAAGCTCATAGTGCAAAAAGAAAAAAAAATAAGGCAACTAAAGATTTTATTTCAATCACACTTGTAAAATAATAAATCATTATGCTGAATAATACTGATTTTTTTTTTTACTGTTAGACACTTTCTTAAGGCATCGACTACTTTTTATCTTGAAGAAAAATTAGATCTTTATAACTCCATCTGTATATATTAAATCTTAATAACTATATATATATAAATATATATATATTTTTTTTTTTGCAGGAGTTTCTGCATTTATTGTAAAGTCAATAATAAAATTTACAATACATAAACATAATCGTTGAAAATACATTGTAAAGTGACAAATTTATAGCAGTGTTATAACAAAATTTAGACATGAATACAATTTAAAGATAAGACAAAGTAGTGAAAAACAAATGCAGTGGCAAACTATATAAGCAAAAAAATGCTTGAGTAATAGCAGCCAAAGGGGGATCAGGGGCTACATGGAAACCAAATATTCTATAATGGTAGGTCTGGAAGAAAATCTTACGTCACAAATCATCAGAAAAGGAGAAAGAAGAAAACGAGAAAGAAGAAATGAAGTGTGCGTGTGTGTGCAAGTGGGTGAATGTGCAGGTGTGATATTTAAGAATACTTCGATAAAAGATATTTCTTTATTGAAGCTTTAAAAGAAAAGATAGATGCAGTGGCCCGTATTCTGATAGCAGGTTTAATTTAACCCTAGTCTAAAGTTAACCCTGGTTTAACTAAACCTCCTTTAAACCTCACCTCTGGTCTAAGTGTAGTTTAATCATTTTGGTATTCTGATAGCCAGGTTTAACTAAACCTGGGTTAAACCCGGGTTTAAAATTCTTTTGGGAAATAATAACCCTCTTTTAACCAAGACTAGCACTTTTGGGGTAAATTACTGCTGCAGTGATGACTGCAACAAAGTTGAAAAAATGTCACTAAAGTTGTTTTTTCTTAAAAATTTGGATTTTATGGAAACTAATTACAACTATTGTAGTGAAAGAAAAGCATTCATCATCCATATATGGTAAGAAATTTCCATTCACTTTATTTTAATTTTTGTTAATTACTAAAACATTTCAACCCCAAACCGAGTGACCTGCACAGTTTTTTTGTGTATCAGTCCCATTTATTGCTTTTCATGTTTTTCAAAATCTAAATTGACTAGATTCCCCTCACCCACTCTAGACTAGAGTCTAGACTCTAGTCCTAGATCTAAAACAATAAGTTAAATGGTCGACATCTTTATTCTAACTTTAAGTAAGGGAATTTTTTGGTAACTTTTGAGAGTAGTCTTGGGTCTAACATTAGGCCTATAGTTAGATCTAGCCTAGGTCAATTGTTTGGAGGAGAATTGAACATTGTTTTGACTTTTTTACTTTCCTGAAGCAAAACGTACCGTAGTCTATTTAGTGGAGCAACCAAGACTGAAGCTAATATTGGTCTAGGCTAAGAACAACATTCAGGACTTCGGCTGGCTTAGCCTTGGGACAGGGATAGATATAGATTGTTTTTCTAACCTTAGATCTAGTGGAATATATCTGATTTGTCTTACATAGACAAAAAGCTTTGAACAGTCTCTGCATTGGTTGTTCCGCTGAACTATGACAGTCTACGTTGGCCTCTCTCTTCAAGGCAATGTGATATGACAGTAAAATGTCAGAATTTTTAAAATAAATCCCGTTAGATCTGACTATATCGCTGCATTGCTTGCCAAGTAACTAGGCCTGGCAAAATTTAGAATTAGTCCTAGTCCTAGACATCTCTCTAGGCCTACTCCTGTTTTAGGTCCATATCTGTTTCTTTGAAGTTTTTTTATTTAAACATTTTTGGGGACTCGTTTATTTAGGTTTCCAGGTCCAGGACTAGAAAACAGGCCTAAACCTAGACCAACGGCTCAGTCTTGACTAGACTAGGCCTGACCTAGATTTATGTAAGAATTTAGATCTAGGCCTAACGTTAGTCTGTGATATCTATTCATTCTAGATTCTATTTCTAGCCTAGCCGGTAGCCCTGGCTAACGTTAGGACTGACTGATCTAGTCTAGCCTACTGTATGATCTAGAATCTCTAACGCTGGCCTAGGCTAGATCTAGACTAAATAACTTAGACTAAAAGTTAGACCCTATCTAGACCTAGAACTAGATCTATATCAATCTAGGTCTACATGTAATAGGTCTAGATCTAGAGATTTGTAGACTCTCAACATGCTCAATGTAGATTCCTAAATAAAAAAATAGTAAATGTAGGCTAGTCTACAGTAGATCTTAACGTTACTCATCTAACGTTAGGCTTTTAAAGGAAGTAACGTTAGGCTAGAGATCTAACGTTGGATTATTTTTATTGCTAGATCTAAAGGATCTAGATCTACATGTAGGCCTAGATCTAAAGCTAGGGACTGTAGTTCGAGATCTAGAGGTCTAGCACCCCCCTTAAAACTAGAACTAAGCCTACAGCTACATGTAGTTCTCTATGTAGCCAAACAAAAGTTAGCATTGACCATTGTCTTAATCTTATTTTGGTGTGTATAGTTACCATACAAACACATATTTTGATGAATGAGAAAATGTGTCTTGCAGATTATTTTACCTCAGTCAAAACCTACATGTTTGTGTTCTAAATTTCGTGAGCATAGGCCTATGTCATAAAATGAAGTAGTTCAATCCATTAGATGTATTTACACATAATATGCTGTCACCATGGCAACACAGTTTCCAACACACACAAATATATGTCTTGCAGATCTATACCTCAAAACCAATGTGTGAGACAACTTTATTATAAGAATTGGTTGAAAACTAATGAAGAAGTTCAGATTTTCACCTAATTTCTTAATGTAATATATTGTTACCATGGCACATCTTCAACTCAAGACTAATGTGTGGGCCAAATTTTATGAGCATTGGTTGAAAAAAGATGAAGGAGTTCGAACTACAAAATTTTCACCTTATTTTCGTTATTTAATATGTTGCCATGGCAACATAATTTCTGATACAGGCAAAAATATGTCTTAGACATCTTCACCTCAACATTAATGTATGTGCCAATTTTTAAAGAGAATCGACCAGTTGGAAACTGATAAAGTAGTTCAAATCACTAGATTTTCATCTAACTTTGATATTTGATTTGTTACCATGGCAACTTGATTTTTTTATTAAGTCATAAAATATATTTTGCACATCTTCACATCAAGACTAATGTTTGTGCCACATTTCATGAGAATTGGTTAAAACTGAGAAAATAGTTGGAATTGCAAGATTTTTAAATAGTTTTTGCCATAATATACCGTTACCATGGCAACACAATTTCCGACACATGCAAAAATGCGTCTTGCAAATCTTCACCTCAAGACTTATGTTTGTGCCAAATATCATGAGAAATGGTTTAAAAATTATAAAGTAATTAATACCACAATTTGTTCACCTAATTTTCGATATTTAATATGTTGTTACCATGGCAACGCAATTATATACTTTAGGCATAGAATATGTTTTGCACATCTTCACAATAAGACTAATGTATGTGCCAAATTTCATGAGAATTGGTTAAAAACTGAGGAAGTAGTTGGAACAGCAAGATTTATACGTAGCTTTTGCCATAATATACCGTTACCATGGCAACACAATTTCCGACACATTAAAAAATGTGTCTTGCACATCTTTACCTCAAAACCAATGTGTGAGCCAACTTTCTTGAGAATTGGTAGAAAAGTGATGAAAGTATTTAAAACGGCAAAATTTTGGCCATAATATACTGTTACCATGGCAACACAATTTCCAAAAAAGGAAAAAAAATTCTTACACCTCCTTACCTTGAGACCAATGTGTGTTCCAAATTTCATGAGAATCGGTTACAAACTGAGGAAGTAGCTTGTAATGCAATATAGGCATAAATTCTAAAAAATTGTTGGCCATGATTTGTTGGATTTAAACCAGGCTTAAACTACCCCCTGCGCGAGTTTAACTTTTTGAGGATTTATTACCACACTTAGACCAGGGTTAACTTAAACCTTGCTATCGGAATACGAAACTTAAACCTAGGTTTAAATATGGCAGTTTATTACCACACTTAGACAAGGGTTAAGTTAAACCACGCTATCAGAATACGGGCCATGGAGTTTAATATCATTGGGCAAATCATTCCAGATGTCTGGGCCATGATGTCTGATCGTTTTGTGTGCTAATATTGTTCTCGGGTTTGTGAGGTGGATGTTGGATGAGTGGCGTGTAGGATATGAATGAATGTTGCTGTTGTAAACAAAAATATCTTGAAAGGGTGTAGGTATAGATTTAGTTGAGAACTTGTACATGAAAATGGCAGTTTGGAAAGTATGAATGTCATGAATTTTTAATGTTCTAAGGTTCCGAAAAATAGGATCAGTATGTGCTAAAAATTGCGAGTGGGAACAATTGCGGAGTGCTTTCTTTTGGAGGCGTAGAATTGAGTCTATTTTCGTTTTGTTGCAATTACCCCACAGTATGTTGCAATATGATATATGTGACAAAATAAAAGAATTGTACAGCATAAATAGTGATCTTTGGGAAAGACAATATTTCAGTTTGAATATTATGCCAATACCTCTGGCAACAAGTGTGCTAATGTAACGAATGTGGCTATTCCAAGTTAAATTAGAGTCAATTAATACACCTAAGAATTTCGTTTCTTGTTTTTCAGCAAGATGGATGTTATTGATGTTAATGGAGCCACGAAATATATTATTAGAATTGATGTGTTTAAAGTACATGAAATTTGTTTTGTTAATGTTTAAGGAGAGTTTATTTGATTTAAACCACATGGACAATTTATTTAATTCATTATTTAGTACTGCTACAAGCGTGTCTAAGTTACTGTGTGAAAAAAATACATTAGTATCATCAGCAAAAAGAACATAAGTAAGTAAGGGTGAAGCATTGATTATATCATTCATATAAATTAAAAATAACAAAGGGCCTAAGATAGAACCCTGTGGTACTCCACACTTAACATTACAAACTTCAGAAGATTTAGAGTTAAAATTAACATATTGATATCTATTGTATAGATAATATTTAAACAATGATAAAACAATTCCTCTAATCCCATATGTTTTTAATTTACTCAATAGTACATGATGATCGATAGTATCGAATGCTTTCGATAGGTCCATGAAAACCCCGACAGTGTGCTCTTTTTTTTAAAGTGAATCTGTTATTTTGTCGTATAATTTTAAAATTGCATAGGCAGTTGAGTGATTTGTCCTGAAACCGTATTGATTAGGAATTAATAGTTTATTTGTGTCCAAAAAAGAATATAGTCGTTTGTAAATTATTTTTTCAAGTATTTTAGATATGCTTGGTAATAATGAAATAGGGCGGTAGTTGGCGATTTGGCAAGGGTCTTCTTTTTTGTATATGGGAATTATTTTTGCAATTTTTAGTTGATCCGTGAAAATTCAATTTGTGAGAGATAAATTGAATATATGTGAAAGTGGAGAAGCCACAAAATGAATTATTTGTTTAAGTAAATATACACTGATACCGTCATGACCACTAGATTTAGTAGGTTTAAATGATCGAACTATTTCTATAATTTCATAAATATTAGTGGGGTTGAAAAATAAGGAATGTTCAGTATGGTTACCTAAATATTTTGTAAAGTCGTTAGCATTAGTTACTATTTTAGATGTAAGATTAGGGCCAACATTGGTGAAAAAAGAATTGAATGCATTAGCAATTTCGGAAGGATCTTGCGTTTTATGCCCGTTTAGAAGGAAATCAACATTATTAAGACCATGCATTTTTTTACCCAACATTTCATTGACTGTGTTCCACAATGTTTTGTTATTATCTTTGTTGTTTTCTATTTTGTTAGAAAAATATGATTTACGGGCTTGACGGATTATTGATGTTAATCTATTTCGATATTTTTTGTATTTGTGTATATGTTCTTGAGTGGGAGATTTGAGCGATATCTTATATAATCGATTACGAGTGAATATTGATTTCATTATACCTTGGGTGATCCATGGTTGTTTATTCTTCTTTTTATTTGGGTTAATTATCGTTAGATGTATATTTTTGTCATAGTATTGAAGAAGTTTATTTAGAAATATATCATATGATTTGTTAACATTATCTTCTCTAAAAACATCTTGCCAGCCCTATGCACTCAAATCAGTTTTGAGAGCATCTATGTTATGTTTAGTTTCTTTTCGCCGGGTGACTTTTCCTTTATTGTGTGGTTTATGTAAATGTTTATAATCTCGGCATATCGTAAAGATTGGTAGATGGTCAGAAATGTCGTAGTAAATTATTCCGTTGTTGTTATCATTATCTAATAAATTTGCATTGCAAAATATGTTGTCTATTATTGTGTGTGATGTACTTGTTATCCGCGTTGATTTATTTATGAGAGGTTTAAAGGAAAATGATGAAAATAAATTAATTAACTGTTGGCCAAGAGGAGAGTAAGGCATTGATATGTCTATGTTAAAATCTCACATGAGATAAATGTCCTTGTTTTCGTGTGATATTGTTTCAAGACAGGATTCCAATTTATCGAAAAGTATGTTAGCGATATTATTTGGTGGTCTATAGACTACACCGACTAATTTGTTTTTATTGTTATCATCAATAATTTATATGAATAAAGATTCTATACCTTCAACTTGAATGTCATATCTTATTTTGAAATGTAAATCATTATGAATATAAAAAGCGACACCCCCTCCCATTCCACGTTTACGATCACTATGTTCAAATGTATAATTGTCAATATTGAAAATGGTTGGTGAAGTTGAATGTAACCAGGTTTCTGATATGGCGATTAAGAAAAAAGGAAATGTATTCAATATAGATAAAAACTCACTGAAAGTATCAACATTTCTTTGCAAGCTTCTGATATTTATGTGCATAAGGCTAAAGTCGGTTGGTTTATCAATTTTGGCTGTATTGAAAGCTGAATTAAATTCGTTTGCAGTGTAGTATTTACATTGGGGTGTAAAGACTTCATTATTCATGAATATATATATTATATATATATGTATATATATATATATATATATATATATATATGCACCATTTCCTTGAACTAAGACTGAAATACTTTGAGTCCAAGTTGATATTAAAGTTATTAGTAACTTCACACATGACACCGGCGTCACCCCCAACCTTTTCCTCCGTATCTAGTCTTGACGTAGATACCGATTATCAACTTCTTTTCAGTTTACTATTTATAACCCTCTAATGGGAATTCTGTCGTTTCCAGTTTCACATTATATTTATTATACTTATAAATGCTTTATTGGGTTTTTAGGACAAAAGGTTTATTTTTCTATTCAACCCTCGTTTGGACTTGAAAGATTAGTGTCATGGTGTTACTTCTAAATTACCTCTACTTATTGGTAAAGTTCATCCATTTTTCAGGACGTAGTTTCACGCATTTCCTCCAAGGGTTATTCTGGTCGTTGACATAAGATATGAATAATATACCAATGTATAGATCATCAGCATCTAAAAAGGAAAGACTTGTCAATCTGGCAAACTACATTCAAAGATGAACTAAAGTTGTGGGAAAGATTTAAGTAACCATTGTCCCATGTCAAGTAGAACGACTATCAAGGGGAAATGGTATAATGCACAGGATCGCTCTTCAAATGCCCTAAACTTCTTCAAGTTTAAACAGAAGTCCTTGTAAACAACAAGTATTTTAATCTACAAAGATCGGACACAATTTAACGTTTGCTGATGAATTGATTCAGGATCCGATTTATCAACAAAGAAACAGTGGCTAGTCGTGCCTACAGTCGTGCGTGGTCCATTTTTCCATTACTTCTACTGAGTTATATATTTCCGGATTTCACAGATCTCTTTACGTCGGAAAATGAATACATTTTCATTATCAACCCGCAGGTGACTGGAATGTAAGTACCACGTGGAAGGCCTATAGAATTACAAACATGAGTAGTCAACGGGTTAGCAAACCCCATCAATATCGCACCACCATCATATTTTTTCACTACACTAATGCTGTATACAAACATTACGTCTTGGCGTTTACACAACGGAGAATTGACAGTTCCTAGAAACCAGCGACATCCAGACTTACCGTAAAGAAATGGTGAGAAGCAATTCGGATTGGACACGATGTTTACATTCTTAGGCTATGGATACGGTTCGGAATAAACAACGGCATTCCATCGTATTAAGTTGCTAGATTAAGAGGTGCACAAAGTACGATGGCTACTTCACATTTAATTCAGCTGGTTCCCCCCCCCCCCTACACACGGCCAGGGTTGGTAATCTTAGCACCGCCGCGCTTAATTTCCGCCATCGTATATCGTTAGGTGAATTGAATTATGTCATAGCTCTGAGCAGTGGGTTCAGAGATGTAATTGATGCTTGGGGTTGTGGGAGCAAGGGTGGTAGGGGGTAGCAAGGATATGGTATTTTTTTTTTTAACAAAATAACGCGACATATTTTGTGTTTTAATACTATGCATAACAATGAGGTAAACTAATCATTGTTAAGTTTTGCATGTTCGGATATCTTATTGTTTTACCGCATTTCAGATTAATGTTACTAAAAAAATACATTTTCTATGTATGGCAACAAGCCAAGAAGGGGTGGAATGTGGAATTCTCATTCGAAAGTCTCTACGCTCTCTCGAAAGAGAGAAACAGCATTTTCGATTTTTTTTTTTCAACTTAATGACAGACCTTGTAGCCAATTGAATTGACAGTAACAAAGAGACAAAATGAAGAAACCTACACAAAATAATACTATCCTTGTATTTGATTGATTCAGAGAGACCTTCTACTTGTTTTTAGGGATCGGATTATCACGATACAGATGGATAAGCCATCGCTAAAACAAATGCAGACGATTGCCAAACAACACCAACGCGATCAGGGATTTAATCCAAACACAGGGGCGGGGTCCCCAGATGCCCTTGCCCACGATTGAATTGTAATCCACATGAGTGAGTGAGATTAAACAAAGGTAAAAACAACTGCAGAACGAGATAGAGGTGGAGACAGAATGGTATATAGAGGGGGAGAGAGAGAAAGAGAAAGATAAGAGGGGGCGAGAGGAAGAGTGGGGCAGAGATTCTTATCCAGAGTAGATGTGAACAGACTCTCATACGGATTCTAACACAGAACGAGGAGGGGGAGTGACAGGAAGAGGGAGACATAAAGATATGGGGAAAACGAAGGGGAAAGAGAGGGAGAGGGAAAGGGGTGTCAGAGAGACAATAAAGATCATGATCTCCATTAGATGTGAACATACTGAGAGTCTCTCACATACGATGCTGAAGGAAGAGAGGGGAGAGAGGGAAAGAGGGAGAGTGAGAGAGGGGAAAGGGAGAGGGAGATAAGGGGAGTGGGAGAGTTAGAGGGGAAATATTCGAGAGAGGGAGCATCAGAGAGAGAGCATCAGAGAGAGGGTGGATAGTGTGATCTATATTAGATGTGAACACACTCATATTATATTATATCCAACGCTGAACAAAAGAGGAAGAGATATGGAGAGACAAAGAAAAAGAGGAAGAAAGGGAGAGAATGTGATAGAAAGGGAGAGAGGGAGAAGAGACAGGAAAAGAAGGGGAATAAAGAGGAAAGGTGAAAGAGACAAGGGAAGGATAGACAGAGTATGACCTACTTTGGATGTAAATACATTCAGAATATCTTACATTCGACGCTGACGGAATGAGTGAAGGAGGGAGAGAGAAGGAAAAGAATGGGAGAGAAAGAAAAGAGAGATAGTGAGGGGAGGAAAGAGAGACGGGGGGGGGAGAGGAGATACTGCATGATCTAAATTAGATGTGGCCTACAATCTCTGGAACAATGTCGTAACACTGCCCGGTAGCCTCATAGAGTACGATCAAAAATAGCCATCACGGACAGGTACGCGGGAAACCAGACCCCCTCCCAACGGAATAACCCAGCCCGCCCCAGCGTAATGTATATGGGGAGCATGGGTATATCATTAGGTAATTGTAATTGAGTATGGACGCCCTTGGGCTAGCTCCATCGCTCATGATACCCGACCCGCCGAGATTGATACGCCGAAGTGGGGTGGGCCGTGTGCTTTCTGCATGCGGCGATTCCATCCGCGCGGCGTTGATAGGCTTGTAAGAAAAGACCTGTTGCATACGCTGATCTAACATGCCACCTAAAGTGTTATGTTGTAACTACCAAATTGGAGAACCCGGCAAAGCTACAAACAGGGATTTAAAAAAAATCATGGTATTAATAAAAGAAATAGGATGAACCGTTGAAGTAATTAAGTTTTTACTGGCTCCATCTGTGTCCATGTCTTCCAACAACAAGAAAAAAAGAATTTAAGTCTGACTGCATTTTCACTTGCTCAATTTAAAATCCCTATGTCGTCACAAACACACACATACACACCCCAACATTATTCTGTCTCTCAAACAACCACTGACCACAGACACGCTCGCACAAACACATACTTATAGACAAGCGAAACAATGCCATGATTCAATAATTCAAGTCGCATTGCCTGTAAAAGATCATTGTTTCCTCTTAGTTTAATGATTACGGCAGTGGCGTACTGTACAGATGGAGGGGGTTGGAGCAGCTCTTCCCCCCCCCCCCCAAAAAAAAAAAAAAACCCAAAAAACGAAAAAAAGTCGCGACCAAGAAAAAAAGACAAAGGGAAAAAAGGAAAAGAAAGAAGGGTCAAATACGATATTTTCTGAATACTATGTCAAAATCTATCACAAAATTTGATTTTTGCCACAAAAACGTCGTATATATTTTTACGCGATACGCCATATCTAGCCCCCTCAAATTTTTGTCTGATCGCGCCACTGGATTACGGAGTAACAAAGTGCCAAGAATGACTCTCTGATTTATGCTATTCTAAATTGTTTCTTATAGTTCTCCCACCAAGGCCCTTTTCCATTTTATCCTTTCCTTACTTTCTTTTCCTGAATTCATTACTTACAAATTCACAAACGGTCATCCTTGCCCCCCCCCCCCCCGATACACGCCTTCTCTGCATTCATACATCTGCAATAACCATCAGCGACAACTAGCAGCAGTATAGAGGATGCAGATTGACCAAAGAGGAGGGAAATTTAAAAAATTGAAGTGCTCATGTTATTGACAAATTGGCAGGAAGTGTGACTTTTTACGTTCGCATTGTTTCCAAATAAGTCAACACGGCTGGGTAATGCATAATGATATCACAAAACCACACATATCTGTTTTCATATCTATATTTACAATATTCACATTCTTTTGCTGTAAAAATATAAAACTGTTGCCAGTCAATGTGATCAATAAAGAATATTTAGTATGTTATTCATGTATATATATCTATTAAAAATTGTGAGCAAGTTGTTTAAACATGTATAGAACAAAAGTTAATACCAAAATTTTTTTTTCCTACCCTTTATCAGGTTTAAACATATGCAGATCACCTTTCCAAATAATCTAATTATGGAAAACAATATATATACTATGGGATTTGGGTGGATTTTCATCCCATTCGAAATATAGTACACTGCTTACACGGCTTTTTGTATTTCTTGCATGTTTATCGAGATTAAATTGGGGATAGTATTAAGTCTATATAATTCGTCAACCACTGTCAAAGAAAGATTTGTTAAATGTTGACTAAACCAAATCATCTATCCATTTACTTTTTTGGGGGGTTGGTAGAAAGCTTGCTGTGTTAGTAAAACTTGTTACCAGACTTTGAATAACGTATTTACTGTGGATAATTCCAGGGATAAAAAAAAACTTCATGACTTTTTACTAACGTAATGAAAATTGAATGTCGATTTTCAAAGTGTACCCTATTCTAATAACCGTAGATTTTTTTTTTAAGAGATGGTGAGAATACGGATGTTAGATGGTATATGAAGAGAAAGAGGAGAAGAAGAAGACGAACAAGAAGAACAAGGAGAGGAAAAGCAAGGACAGGGAAATGAAGCAGTGGAAGAATTACAAGAGGAGGAGAAAAGAAGAAGAAGGGGAAATTAAAGAAGAAGAAGAAGAAGCAGAAGAAGAAGAAGGAGAAGCAGATGACGAAGAACAAGAAAAAGCAACAAAAACATCAAGGACAAGAACAAACAACAAAAACATCAAGAACAAAAACAAACAATAAAAACATCAAGAACAAGAACAACAAGAACAAAATGAACAACCAGAAAAACAAGAGGAACCAGAACAACAAGGTCAACAATTACAACAAGAAGAAACAAAACAAGAAGAAGAAGAAGAAAAGAAGAATAAAAAGGAAAAGCAAGATAAAACGGGGGAAAACAACAATAAATACTTCAATACTTGATAATTAGGAGACGGTGATTAATAGAACGAGAAGAACGAGCAATGATACGTATTAATTGTTGGAGGAAATTGGATATCGAATAAAATTTAACACCACACATTTAAAAAGAGGTATAAAATGAAGGGATAGAATGAGGGGTGAGACAGTGGAGCGGAAAAAGAAAATGAAGAAAGAGAGAGAGAGACATGCAAGGGAACATGGAGAATTTGTAACTTAATGAGGTATGTTGCTTGCAATAAAGAGTGGAACATAATCTCGCCGGTACGCTCGCAGCAAGGGTATGGATACGTCAAAGCAAAGAATGTGAACCAATCTTCTTCACCACATGGTCTAATGAATTGCAATGCTGATACGAATTAAGATCAAAGACGCGTTAAAGCTGTGCACTGCATCAGAACTCCAGTCTATGTATTGATACTAACAAAGCGAGATTGGCATTGCGCTGCATGTATGTTTGGGAAACACGAAACTATCTTCCCCTGTAATTAGAAAATACAAAGTTTTTTTGGCGGTAACAACAACATGCCCCTAATCGTTAGTTCATTAATGATACTAAAGAGTAAAGGGTGAACTATTTTTATACATATTATGACAACAGGCACTCATGAATTGCTCTCTACTTTCTTTTAAAATATGGAAACGCAATTTGACATGAATTTTATATGTAACCTGTGTAAAAAGCACGCTCCGGTGTGAAAATATGCGGAATCTTTCGCGCTGTAATTGTTTTCCCTTTTTCTATTACCTGCATTTTTTTAAACAAAAACTACCAATGGTTTCCATTGAATGGCTAGATTTATGTTTTTTTAGATCAATGTAATAATAAAACGATTTATTGAACGGGTTTTCTGGGCACCCTCATATGTTGCCTTATTCAGTGCCCTGGTTTATAGATTTAGTTTGCCGACAACCATGCTAGTACCTTCAAAATTAATCATAACCTGGCATGGCCGTATATCCAAACCACTAATAGAAGCAGATGTACTTGTGGATATTACCAGTATGGTATTCACATACAAAGAAAATCACATATTAATCTATATAGAGTAATGAAAATTGTTCGAGTAGTTTGCCGAATACAATGGAAAAAGAGAGAACCACAGGTTTCAACTTACCATTACAAACTCTTCAAAATCAAACAGATGAAACAGATACAACGGAATTCTCGAGGTTCTTCCGGAATGAGACGACCCATTCCTTGCGAGGAATTTAAATACAACTCATACTCTCTTCAATCTGTTTACAAAGCTGCTTTCGTGAAGCGAGGAGGGAAATTCAGAAAACAGAATGGAAAAGCACGCTGTCCATATCCATTTTACTTTGAAGGTTCACTCTTGTAGATGGGAACATCAGATATCGGGTAACATGTCTTTCAGGGCATTAGCCAAGATCAGCTGTGAACTCTCCTGGCGTATTGCTGATTGTCCGCATGGCCTTTGGCTGCGTTCCGCGATATTCACCAAAAAGAAATGCCACGTGCATTGCTAGGACCTTTTTTTATTCATGATGTATGTGATTCAAGCTACGTACTTGGGCCTCAGGGAGCGGACGCAAAGCAACAAAGGGCCTTCCTTGAGGACACCACTTCAGAAGCACTCCAGAAGGCCAACGATCATGAATCTCCTGAATCTTTAACCGAAAGCAGCCGGATCGCTCATTCTCAAGAAACGGTGAGCCCTAACGGCAGTCGTTACAGAATATTCTATTCGGTCGGAAGGAGAACTTGAGAAGGCGATATGCGCACAGTGTAGCGGTCAGTGACATGGTTTGGCGAACTTTGAATTAAAAAAGAATCCTTGATCATAAATACACTAGACTCCCTAATTTCTTGCAGTCTGTCGTTCTCAAAACCTGACAGAACATATCCAGGGGAGCATTCATGACTTAAAATAATAGTCGGTGTCATTCACTGACTAATGTTAAATGCCATTGAAATCCTTGCATCTACCCGTCTCTCAAAAATTCATTAAAATTCACAGACAAGACACTTCATGTATATATATATATATATATATATACTTTGAAGATGTAACAATTATAATTGAATTTAAAAAAATTGAGCAATTGTATTCATCGAGAGACAAACATATCGCTAGTTCAGTAATGTCATCATTTATAATACCCTCTTATGTATCTCGTCTTCCCCATGAAAACATGGACAATCAAAAAGCTTTTTAACAATACATAACCTGTATGGCAATCTGTATGGCAGGTTTGTCCATCAAACAAAGATACCGTAAGATCGCAGCTAGTGATCATTCCTGACGAATAATTATTTTCTTTTCGATTTTTATTTTGTCTTATTGGATCATTCTATCTCCAGTTGCAAAATTATCTATAACAATATTAAGCATCAATCGTTTTATGTTTGATCTAGCATGAATGTTATTCCTACAATGTACCCAGGAAATAAAGACTTGAATCTTGGTGATATGGTCCAGAATATAGTCGACAGATGAGATCATTTTGGAAGCGGTATGAACCGTCAGAACTCTGACAGAGTGTATTAATGCTTGAACGTATTAAATAGATTCGCTCTTGCAGTGGTGGATTGCAGTTTACCCATTCACACAGCGAATCGATCCTGGAAAGAGTCAATTCTGATTTTGGCAAAGGAAAAGGATATGCCAGTTTGAGCAAATTTGAAATATGAGACTTGGAAACGAGTAGTAAGTACTGTTACTGTATACATGTAAGTGTATGCATGTAAACCGGTGGCCCTTTTTATTGTCAGTGATTAGGGGTGTGCGACCTTAATCTGCAAATTAAATGGCGTCACTTTGATCTATCCGAAAAAACGACAGAAAAAATTAAATTTATAAATGTGAGAACATAATTATGAGAAGGAATACATGTTTAGAGTTGGATGCATGTCTTGCAAATACAGTGAGTAGTTAAATATATTTTTAAGATGTGTGGGTATTTATAGTATACAAGGGTGTCGTAGGCCTAAGGAGACAATTTTATTACAAATATCGAATCAACACGCTTCTTACTGATTTATCTACCACAGTGTTCTATGTCGGGGAAAAGTGCGATTTCTCGGCAAGGAATCTCTTCTCCTCCAAGGTGCATTAGTGGCTGACTACCCTCTGTCAGAAGGAGACAAAAGAGGGGAAAGTTGGAGTAAAATGCCCTTTTGATAGCAATGGCAACCGATAGAGTTTAGAATGGCATTCAATGGCTTTCTATTCCTGGCAATGAACTTTTTGTGGAAACGTGATGCCCGGGCAGCCGTAAGTGGATTAATTGTGCAATTGTGACGAGGAATTGGACGAATGGGTGAAAGCGAAATGTGAGAAGCACATGAGACAAGCAGGAAAATCAGGTCACATATTTTTGTTGGACTAGATGGGCTTAGGCATTCTTCGATAATAGGTGTTTTGGTTTAGCCCTAATCATATCACTTTGTGGGGTTTCTAAATTGACGATGATGTGCCTAGGCCTACTCATTAAGGCGAGCTTCTTTCTTGCTTTGATCGAAAGATGCCCCATATTTCTATTTTACCTGCGTGGATTGTGAAAAAAGTTTACAGGTTGCAAACATGGCATTCGTATCGTAAGAGGTTGCTCGGTACATTGTCCAAAAAAAACTGACTGCGTCACAATTTTTCACATTCAGAAGAAAACGTCAAGAACTGTAAAATCCATAACTCAATCATAACACAGTATGTTTGTTAAATTGATAATATTTGCTGTACAGAATTTACTGGTGTATGTTTAACACACCATGACGTGGTCCTCTGCAAACACTGACTGTAAAGTTATTCTAGAAACCGAATTTTTAAAATAAAGTATGAATGTTTGTTTTGGTTGGGATAAAAAGAAATCTGCAAGAAGCTCAATAATTGATTAAAAATAGTTCATGAAAAGATCCACAAGGAAAAGGGGGATTCAACTTTTATTTCATTCAAGATTTTAGCTGAATTTGCCGGATCATAATTCTAGAGAACACATAACTTTCTGCGCTACTATACGGGCTCATGTCCACCGCGGACATTTTACCTGGGACAGTTAACCCGGGTCGGACTAGAAGTTCGCTGGCCAGAAATGCCACCAAATCCACACCTGATTTTTTTTCAAACGGTACCCTCGCTTACGCTAAACAACTATTTGTTTTACTTATGATCTTTTTAAACTAATTTTGATAAAGTTGGTCAATTTCGCTTCAGAATAAATTCCGTGTTCAAATATCAATACATGTCATTTTTATCTCAACTGTCCTATGTTTGCATTAAATGTGGATCATGCTTATAATTGTTTAACCACTACATCAGTGAATGAATATGTACAAAGAATATTATAATCCGATTCATTAAATAATTGACTTCTGGCGGTCGGAAATTATTCTTCACTGTACTAACATACAAGTCGAGTTCGAGTCGAGGGTTCGCGGGGGTTAATAATTTCTATCAATTCACTTCGATTTAAAGCCTTTTTCGACTTAAAAAGAAAATCAACCACCAGCCTGATGGAAAGAACGTTTTACGTCAATCTCATTAAATGGGCACAATCGGTCGTTTTGCTACGCTATTCGCCCCGGGTCGGAAACCTCTAACATTCACTCAGATTGCCAAATTAACTCCGCTAATTCAAACAAGCCAAAATTGCCTATGCCGAGACATTTTATTCCGAAATAAGATTGCTATGGCATTTGTACATTTATGCCCTGTGAACTTTCCGTCGTAATGTCGCCACCGGCCCGGTATCCTGAAAAAGCAACCTATAGAAATTCCGAAAGAGCAACTCGAGACTAGAACACTGATCATACAACTGGATTCTGTTCACATCCTGGGATTTACTGTTGTCTCTAGAGAGTGACTTCAAAATAATTTAATCAACTCCATTCTGTTACATTAGAAATAAACTTAAGTTGAGGTCATCAGTTTGAATTGAGAAGGAAACTGTCCACATCGATTTGGGAAAGGCTGTTTATTATGCACCAAAAACTGGAATTCGATCTAAATTAATGAATCTCCATTCTCCAAAATGTTATATCTTGACCATGTTGACGATATTCTGTCTCGATTCATCTGTACGCACACATAAATGCATATATGGGGCAACACGGTTGTCGGACCGAGCTTTTCAGCTGTTCTTGTACATCACAGTTTCAATTTGATGGTCTTAGGAAGCAATTTGTTCTATAAGTAGACCTTTTTGTGGATGACATTTTCTTTAATAGATACCACGCAAAGGTTTTGAAAGCTCACTGATCATTTCATCTTTCCCACACCTGGAATATAACTTTTATAAATTGAAAAAAATCTTTTTTTTTTTGCTCCTTAAATCGGCAACAGTCGATGAATTTATATTCTCTCTCATATTTAGGAAAACATATAAGAGTCAACGTGAGTGATTAAAGCAGTGCCAATTTGCATTAAGGCTAGTAAGAAACTGTTAAAGTGTCTTCTTGAGGATAGACTGTGCGTCCAATTGTCAAATTGAACCTCTGTTCTTATATAAGCTCGGAAAATATTGCGAATAATGCCAATTGGATATTCCTTATAAATTTGGTATCATCGTCATTATTTTTTCCAGGACTACTGCTGCTGTTTTCTCTAACGCTGGATTTGTGACAAAAAAGTGGACGATGAAACCCCCAATTGACCCTCTTAATCTCTTAATAATCCAATATCAATCCCAGTAAATCATCATAACGAGCCATAGTGTACATTACCATGAATAGTTTAGACTCGGAACAAATGTAAAGTAATCACTGATCCTGTGATGATAATATCCAATCAAATACTACACTTGCAGGAGATATCCGGAGAATATAACATTCTATACTTCAAATATAAACGGATAATGGTAAACTAATTGTCAATTCTTTTCTTCTTAAATTCCAAAATATTATTTTGTATCATGTGATTTTCTTCCCAGACATGTCATAAGTAGGACATTAAGTGTCTTCCACTTAATAGCAATTTACTGTAAAATTGACTTGCATTTATTACATGGGTAGATCATTATTTCCTTAAGAATGTCATTCGTCAATACTTGATTTGCTGGTGAGTATTGTGGTTATGTTCGGCCTTGATCAAACAAGCTCTATATCAATATCATAATTCATTTTGGTAGAGGTGTTCCCAAACAGATGAGACGCATACACGAGATCTGTAGATACGCAGGAAATAGGCCCTTTCAGAATGTATGCACATTCTCAAGTCCCCATGAAACATTGTTGCAATTAGCAGTCATGCTGTGTTCACATTACTAGCAGACACAATGGCATGCAACCCCGTCGGGGTCCATTTAAATTATGAATGGCTATCATCGAGTGAAGATCAGGGGCTTGACCCGAAGACGCATAATATACATTTAGCACGGTGGTATTTGAACCCGGGTCGTTCACTTATATTTTCTAGGATGTATCCACTAAACCCAAACCGTCTGCGTGATATGTATACCCGTACTGGCGGTGCATTCACACCGGCGAAAACGACTCCAGGGTCCCGTAACACAAAAGTTAGGGATTAATCGTACGCTTGATTTTCAAGATTAATTGTACATTGTAGTTAATGTAATCAATCGTAACAAAAATGTTTTACGTTGATTGCTAAGTTTTATGTTACGGGCCCCAGGCCTGCAGAGCTATTAGACTAGCTGGTATATAAACTCATTGCATAGGAAACATTTTACCTCTAGGTTTTTCAGTCATAGTGGCTGACCTAATAGACCATGTAGACGAAAGATACTACTCTAGGGCCTTTTTTATCAAAGTGGAAACAATGGCAGAGTGAGGACTCACAACCTTGCGATTATGAGTCCACTGCTCTAACCACTGGACAGCACGACCGGTTGTGTGACTGTAGTATAATCGCCTGTCTTTCATGATAATATTTTTTCAGTCACAAAGGTGGTGGATGGGGGGTAGATCAAATCCCGCTTAACGAGAGAATGGAAAAAAATGTCAATTTTAAAGTATCATACATAACACTTTGGCCCTCTATTGTCGGACTAATTAAGCTATTTCAGTCACATCCTGCACGATATTCAATCAAACACCAACACTGTGCCTAAAATGTCGACATCGCTCTTATTTTCACCACAGACCTTCACAATTTCAAGCTGTACCGACCGCGCAGAAACGTTGTTAGCCTAACATAGCACCAACAGTAAACCCACGCAGTCACACCTTCCAAAATGTGATGTCAAACGTTGATTAGGCATAGCTGTGACATAACCGGTTGTAACATGGTCTCTGTTAGCGCATTGTAAGCGCCAACGTTTCTGTGCTAGCCGGTCCAGGCAATATGAAAGCCCTAACTGGGTGATTTAGGTCATGCTATAAACATGGAGTTACTCTATACTCTAAATGAATAGTTAACTTGGATGCTCATATTCAATAGAGAGTCAATAATCCGGCAAAACTAAATATTTCATATCCTGGAAAAGGGGGAAAGTGTGGACCGCCCATTGCGAGGGAGACCTGTTGCCCAAACGGCGTCTCGCGTGTTGATCCTGCTGTGACGCCGTTGGAATTTTGGCGCCAATCAAGATTCGTTTTTCGGTTGTCCCCCTTCGGTCCTCTTGTTTGAAACAATGTGTAAACATGATTGAAAGAGATTGCCTGAAGGTCGAGAGCCGCAATTTAAGTGCATCGTACTGACGCTCTTTCCAGAAAGACAATCAAAGCTTTGCGTTTTTCCCAAGAGACGGTTTCGGGAAATTTTCATCGATTTGCTCCGCTACCGCAGATCATGCCCATGTGGCCTATTTCGCTTCTTGCAAATATCTTGGAATGTCGTCATAATATCCCCAATCAATTCACAGTCTGACTTGTATTGCACATCCGCTGTGATCCAAATCATAAAGGTACGAATTTGAATTGGCAGATTATAAAGTGTCATTCATTTTTTTCTCTCTCCATTGCGCCTCGTGCAATGTAAATCACATTATTTAAGCCTATTAACATTAGCGTTCGTAAGTTCAATGCAGACAGCTATGCATTTTTTCAGCAAACCCGAAAAACTTGAAATATGAGAAGAAATAAAGACATGTGATAGCCACAGCTGGCGGAAGAATGATACTCTGTCAGTGTCTTTATGCCTTTGGAAAATGAGAAGAAAAGAGAAAGGATTTGAATGAAGAGAAAGCACGGGAACGGGAGGAGAGAGAGAGGGGGGAAGGAGAGAGAGAGGCAAAGAGAAAGAGAGACGGACAGAGGATGATAAAACACGATTGAGATATTAACATGGTTCACAGACGCATGATCATAAATGAATGTGGGTGAGGGTGGCCGCGTGAGGATTTATCTATTTTCATTTATTTGAACAATATTTTGATAAGTTGCCTTTTTAGCAAAAGCTGGTATTGAAAGGGGTCCTAAAAGCATAAAAACAAAACAAGTATATACAAATGATAGAAATACACAAAGCATATACAATATATATACATATAATAAAACATAAAGGCTTACAAAGTCGGAATCATTAAAATAAAGTTGAAACACAAGAACCATTGACAGTTCAATGTTTGCCAGACATAATAAGTGATTTGAGCTCTTTTTTTTAACTAGAGAGGGTGGTTGAGCATTTACAGTATTCGGTATTGCACTTTGGGTCATCGAGGTTGGAGGCAGTTCTTGTACTTACGTTATGTTTTTCGGATACTAATTTAAAGTTATCATTAAAGAAATCAGAATGAGTGTGCGTGTGGGGGGGGTTAGGGTGTGCATTCGAGAATGTGTGTGTTTTTTAATATTCATGCGTGGGTGTGTCTGCTTGTGGGTGGGTTCTGTGTGTGTGTGTGTGTTTGGGTATGTGCGTATGCGTGAGTGTATATGCATTTGGATATTCATTTGTGGAGGGTTTGTGTGCGGGTATGTGTTTGTGTGAAATTGTGCATGCCTAGCTTTGTGGTTGTGTGCAATTGGGCGTGAGAGTTTGTAATTACCTACTTCTGGGAACAATTTCCTAGATCTTGGCCATCAAACGGGGACGTCCTACAACCAAGGACGTCCCCGCTCCAGATCACAATGCCAATCAACACCTCACCTCATTTCAAACGGTTTCATAAGGAAACTCGTTATTTGTAAAACGTTCCCGTTCGGCCTTATTAACTAAAGTTGGGTGCAAGTGAGCAGAAAGAAGAGTCTTTGATTAGCAAACTATGCTCAAGGATGTCTGAAAATGTGCGAAGTTAGTGGATTGAATTCAAATTATTGAGTGTACGAGACTGGAAACAAACGTACCCACTTTGACGATTAATAGTGAGTTCCCGATTGTCAAATTACAGAACTGGGTGTTCTTGTGTTAGGAAGTGGGGGAGTTCTGGAAGTGACAGGAAGAGGGGTGAGAGCGGAATGAATATATTCGGGAAAATAAATATAAATAGATAAAACAAAGACATTTTAAAGGGAATAATAAGAGAGAACAAATGACACTGAACAAGAGGTAAAGGGAGTTCAGAAAAGGGGGATGGTAATAGAGGGAGATCATGAGCCCAATGAGAGGTTTCGAACCTGGCGCTTCGGGAAACGGATTTGTCAAGGGCATTTAAGAACCGAGCGATAGCCAGAGAGAAAGAGCCCTTGGTATTAGTCCTATCCGGCGTTTTAATTAAACAGATTTGTCGTCAGGGGGTGGGGTAAGGGCATACCATTCTTTTTGGTAGGAAGATTTGATTCACTGGCGCAAACGTTACATATAGACGTTTTGTCTCAGTGTGGCGAAACTTGACAAGCCGAGAAAGTTTTCAAAACCAGGTTGAGAAGATCTCTAATATGAGGAGTTCATGCAAGGTACACGTAATGCCATGTAGTCTTGTGAAGCCAGCCCATTCTGGCGCTCTACATAATGTGACTACCAATACTGCGAATATGGTAACCACTGATATCCCATTTAAACTCTATGGATGTCTGTATGTGCGTATAATTATAACACAACTTCGAAAAAGTCAAGTGTAATAAAGAACATTTTAGTGCGCCAGAAACACATGGGGATATTTCCTTATTATTCATTAATACTCCTCCTTATACATGATTTCCAGCGGTGGTTTAAATCTAAATACGCGGACACTTCACGTTAAAAATGAAACTGAACCATGTAAAAAAAAATTGCTACTAAGAAGGGGTCATCTAACACGAATAAATTAATCAGTGCTAAGTCGTTTGTCCGTCTTGCACATTGTCTTGGAAGAAACACCAAAGTATTTGGCAAGGGCAATGTAGGGTGGCACGACCCAAATGCGATTTGATCTATTTTCAAAAATAAAAAGAAATGGTAGAATTGAATACTTGAATGACAAAGGCCTTTTTACTTTACTTCTCATCTCCTTCCTCTTATTTTTTTATTTTTATCTCTGTTTTCTTTTTGCTCCTCACTTATTGTCCCTTTCCCCGTGTACAGATGTAGAGACGCCCCTCATTCTTTACGGTCCCTTTCCAGATAAGGTGACCGCCCAATATAAAACATTAAAGAATATTATCATATTGTTGGCTGGCCATCTTGAAAAGATTCCCCTTACCCACTATCGGGGATCCGAGGAAACGAAAAACGTGCACCCCCCCCCCCTTGTATTGTATTTTTAATTTTCTATAGCAGCCTATATAATTCTTAGAGAGACAGAAAATCTCACAAAATCGCTGCGCGTGCCCCATGCCCTTCTCTCACATCATATCTAATTCATTTCGATTGCATTTCTTGGCAGAATCATTGGGGAAACAAATATCTTCATAAAATATTGTATTTTCGACATGTCCTCCCCCCCCCCTCTGTTTTCGCCATACTCTACCCCAATACTCTCCATCTCCCAACATATGTTATGTATCGGATCAGTTTGCACTTCCCCTCTCATCCCAAACACTCACAGGCAAATCTTCTCGGATTGGTCACGTCTAAACACCCGTTTTGGTTTACTCTTCACCAGACGTAAGGAAAACAAGAGTGGAAACCCAGGACGGATTCAAATTCCATTCTTATGAGGGGCTGTCACACATCAGTCCTGTCTTACGAAGAGTTGCAATTGATCCGATCAACCAAAACTATGGAAAGCCAGCAACGTCAACATCTACAATGCATGTTTTTGCAAATTTCCTGTAAAAAATGACACTGATGGATTTCCATAGAGTTACGATTGATAACTCTTTGTTAGACGGGGCCCTGATGTATATTTATACATTCATTTTCTTGAAAATTCAGTGTGCTTCTTATCGGTTTCCGAGGACATTGTGCAAACTTCAAAGGAAACATAGGACATACATTGATGGATTTCCATATAGATGAATGAGAGCGGATCAATCGTAACTCTTTGTAAGACGGGGCCCTAGACATTGGAACCAGCATATGCTGACGTTATGTACGTGCGGCCAGGAGTTTTCTTCATATCAAACATGCCATACTCGATATCAAGAATTGCGTTTTGTTAACAACACAAAATATCAAAGAACTCTAATTCTTTAGATGAAGAACATGAAAGACCCAGTGTCAGAAACACACACGGTATTTAAAGACGTTGTTGAAATTTCGGATTGTTTTCCTTAAGTATTGAAAGGGTCAGTTTGCAAGCTTTAAAGCTCACTCTTAACGAGTATACGAATCAGCAGCCTTAATATCCCCACCTCAAGTCCTAAAGTACTCATATCTGGCCAGGTTCAATACCCACAATGCAACATTCTGAGCAGTGTAGCCTTGTAATATAGACCCACTTGAATGATAGCACACTAATCCACTACTCGATACAATCATATCGCAATAATTACATTACCAAGTAGTAAACATGTCCCTTTCCTTACAAAATTCTATTTTATTTTCTTTACAAAAAGGGATCACTTATCTGTAATCGTAATAATTTTCCCAAAAGTTATATTTTAACACTAGCTATGTAAAACACACAGTCAATGAGAGACAACATACATTGTTGGTCAGATAGGGTGCTCCCCTTTAAGAATAATTTGTGCTGTTAACCAGAAGCAATTCTTGATTTCCAGATATGCGCTGGCTAAAATGTTTCAGTGTGACAGCTCCGTATAGATTGATTCATGGCTGTTATTCCCGATGAAGACGCCTCATTTGCATAATGTATGGATTGCCACTCGAATGTGAGGGTTATCCGTTCGGGCATTGGTCATGTTGGTAATTAGACAAAGAGGTCACTCTTGAAAATAAACATGGCTTCGGAAAAGAAATCAGCGGATTTGGAAAGTGATTGTATATACTCAGAAAAACACTAACAGGATGACAGTTAAATTAAAATAGTAATGACAAAAAATACGCCAGATTAAGAAACAATGAATAAGTATTAATACGGCTCAGTTACAGTAAAAACAAATATATGGCATTTGCAGAAGTTGTTGACAAATTGGATTATTGGATTGGATTGTGGAGCGTCGTGGCCCAGTGGATTAGTCTCCGGACTTTGAAACAAAGGGTCGTGGGTTCAGATCCCAGCATGGCATAACTTCCTTCAGCAAGGAATTTCTCCACAGTGTGCTGCACTCGACACAGGTGAGGTAAATGGGTACCAGCAGGAAGTGATTCCCCAAAAAGCTGTGTATACCGAATAGGTAGCCTAGCTTAGCCGGGTAATAATTAAAGCAGGGCCCGCTGGGAGAACGGTTTCGGAACTAAAGTGGCTACCCTGGGTAAATATACCGTTATTATTATTATTGTTTATTTGTATTCTGTCTTAAGACTTAAGGAAAAGTTTACAAGCTTTAAAAACATTTTGAAGAGGGATTGGTCAAGCAATTGTCATTATGGTAAATACTATTCGTCGAGCCAAAAACAGTGTGTTAAGGTTATCAAATTCATTAGATAAGACGTAAAAGAAGGGTGGAAGGATTTAGATTTTTTTTTCGTCGGAAACAAATTGTATTCAGTAACAAATTTATTCATTATATTCAGAAACAAATTTATTTTTTGACTACTCCTTGTAAAGTGCTTATGAGAGTTATGCCAGTGATTGTCAATGGTACAAAATACAACCGTATGCGAGAAGTTAGTTGTTAAACTTTATCATGTTTATCATCCCCTACCCTTCGGAATTTCAGATTTATTTGCCGACTGTTCCTCTCCTGGCCTATGACCTGTATATATTCCCATTAGCATCACAGGACTACGTCATAGTACGCAAACTTTAATTTTCTGGGTTACAAGGTCATCATGAACACGTTGCGAGGCGGCTAATGGCCAAACGAGACGTGAAATAATTTTGTTCTTTCCCTAGCAAAACATGACAAAACTATTTTCGTCACCAGACATTTTAAAGAGCTAAACTATGGAATATTTCCGAAAAATTAGGTTGTACTCTAAAATTCAATCGATTTTGGGTGCCTCTGGTCTGGGGAGAGGAGGAAGTGTGAGCAGACCGCGGTTTAATATTGAAAAGTATTTTTTTTCCATACCCGGGCGGATTGACCGGATGCAACCCGCTAATTCTCTGAGTATGTATGTATATATATATATATATATATATATATTGATTTGACTCAATTCATATATTTTTTTAATTTATACTTTGAACTAGTGATAATAATGATGATAAAATCTGTCTTACGCAAAGGCATTCATATTTCGCTTTCATTATCAAATCATAGTCAAAATATTAAAGCATTGTGAATTATTCATTATATTTCATTTATCATGACCATTGACAACAATCATTTTTGTTTTTTGTTGTTTTCATCCCGTCTCTGACTTCCAAAATTATATAAAGCTAATTGAAATAAAAATAATGTGAATAAATGAACAAAATTATTATTTAAAAAGAATTCAGGGATACCTACAAAATGTGGGTCACGGTCAGAAATTAATCAATATGCTAACAAACAGGTTAAAAAAACTACAATTTATTTTTATCGATTCCTTTGGAATGACATCATAAAGCTCATCTGAGGTATCTTCGACAATGATCATAAAACAACCTTCGGGATCGCCTACAGCAACAAATGCCAGATCAACAGTGGCACGTCAACACCTGTGGTACTTCAAGTTCAATTTACACAGAACTCATTTCCTCTTCTCACGACCAGACGAAGCCACCTCGGCCGTTAATTTGCCAAAACTGTCACGATATACGACGCACAGTGCGATCGGGGTGCGCGTTTAATTGGCCATTGTGGGACGGTGTTTCCCGCCATATATCACGACCGAGACCCCTGGTGATAGGAGGGCGAGACTGGGAGGAAATTAACGGTGCCTATTGGACAAGGTTCCCGATATAGGGGTGCGATCGGGTGTCAGAGTTGGGTGCGATGAAGAAGAAAAAGAAGTAAATCACTCTGAAGAGACTGGAAAAGAGCTGATATGTGACAAGGATAGGTTCTGTATGAAATCATCCATGATTACATGCCCGCTCGAAAAGAAACTATCCAACCAATCCAAGATTCGTCCCAACTAAGGTGATATTTCAGTCGTTCAAAGGATTGTTATCAAAAGGAATGGTGAGCTTCAAAATTATATAGAAATGTAATTTCGAGAAACAAGGGCCACTCCAAACGATTGATTTCCAAACTACCTCACATTCAAAGTATGACAATAAAGATGAAAGGCAGGTGATACAGTTTGCGTTTTGTTCCATATTTCCATTTACTGTATATTTGCTGTGCGTATGGCTTTCCTGAGGATGTGGGTAACTTATATCACATTAGAGCGTTAAAACAACTGTTTTGATCAATTTCAAACATTTTCTTTCAAGATTATTTCCAAAAACTAGACTTAACTTTGTATTCACTGAACTTTATCTTAGAAATAAGAAATCAAGGAGTCCGATCAACACCAAAATCCTGGATGTAGGGTCTTCAAATTCATGCCGCGGCATGTTGTCATTATTTAACGGAATAAATTATTGGTGCCTCTATATAAGTTTGAGCTTGTCTAACATAACAGTATAACAACCAAATAAATACAGATTGTCATCTCTTTAGAGAGCCTTCTAAGTCTTGGCTATCGGCAACCTGTCACATAATACAAATATAAACATTGCCACAATCCGGGGTTAAAGAAAAGTAAGTTGCCGTGAACTGACTGTGAACCTCACATAAGTAATATTGCATGTAAAATGTAATATCGAGAGGGGAGAGATAAAGAGAGGGAGAGGCAAAAAGGACAAAGTGAGAGTGAGAAGGGGGAGAGGGAGAGATAAGACATGAGCGTGTGGATTTATGATCTCAGGAAGATATTAACATATTCAGTATATTTTTTTGTGTCAGAAAAGCATAATGTAAATATTGCCCTGTTATGAGTTTAAGGAAAATCAGTTTTTGTCCACAGACTTTGTCTCTAATAAAATAAAATTTAAATGTTATACATACTTCAAAGGAGAGTGAGGGAAGAGGAGATAAATAAAACAAGTATAAATAGAGAAGGGGGAAGAAAGGGAACGGAAGAGACAGAAAGATAGAAAGGGAATGTGAAACTGTTATCTTAAGGAGATGTGAACATGTTCATATTATTTTCTATTTCAAATGCAAATGTTCTTTCAGATCAAGATAGATATATAAACATTTTCATAACCTGTGGTTGAGGTTAAGTGACTTGCCGCCCACTGACTGACCTCACAGAATGAAACTTGCATGAATGGAAGTGTAATTGAGTTCTGAAAATGTCCTTCTTGAAAACTTAGAATGAAATGTAAGCAGACATAATATTATTGTGGATATTTTCTCATATCACATCAAAATGGAAATGTAATTGAGTTTTGAAAATTTCCTTGTTGAATTTTAAACAAGTGAGGGTGAGACGATGGGATACACAGAGAGAGGGGGAGAGCGAGAGTGGGTGATAAAAAGAGGATCGAGAGGTAGAGAGACGGAGAGAGAAACTAGAGAGAGCGAGAGAAAACAAGACAGATAGAGAGTGGGAAAGAGGAAGAGGGAGAGAAGAGACACAGTGTTATGTATGCCTGTGTAGACAGATCTTTGGTAGATGTGAACATACTCAAGCTAACCTTTGTGTCCAGTTCAGATGTCCCTTATTTTGACAACATATTGCTTAGTTGGAATGGAGAAGTAAGCATATGAGAGAGATAAAGGCAGACATTATGGTACTAGTACCCAGCAGGGCTGCCCAGATCAACTCCTCCTGATAATGATCCGAGTCCCTATGAAAAGTCCGCAGGAGCACTCTCCCCCGGAAGGAAAGTCTCTCAGGAGAAAACCTTACTTTTTCGAAGAAAATTTGCTAGCTACTGGGAGAGTTGTCTTAGGACCTTCGAGCATTGATAACTTGCAAGACATCTCTACCTGAGAGATGTTACTTATAAATATGCCGTAGACATTGTGTAGAAATGATGCGTTGAAAAAGAGTACAATAAAAACACGAATATTACTTTCGGGAGTAAAAGAGTTGAAGAATTTCGTAAACGGATAGTAAAAAGGTGTGATATTTAAAAAGTGAAATATAATTAATTTGCGGTTATATCTTCTGAAATGTGTAAACATCTACTTGAGATTGTGTTCATTCTCTTCTTGTACTTAACTTCGCCCCAACCTTAACCCCCCCCCCCCTCTCTCTCTCTCTCTCTTGATCCTTTAGTTTTAAGGTTACATGTTATATGCACATTACATCTTGTTTTGACACGTGATGTACGCTTGAAATGAAAAATATAAATGACTACGTCCACATCTACTTCACATCACCACTTTGATTTTTATTCTAGTTTTATGCATTTCTCTCCCTCTCCCCCTCCCCCCCCCCCCCTCTCCTTAACTCTATTCTCTCTTTGTACATCGGTCTGTGTATGAATTAATGTCTCTCTCTCCCTTTCTCTCTATCTCTATGTTCACTCTCGCCCTCTAGCCTCTTTCCATCGCTGTAAGAACAAATTATTTGTTTATACATTCTCACTTTCTGCAAGACAAAATAATTCCTGGATTTCCCTTTTTTCGAGTAGAGTAAACATGCTCAGATTTAGTGAGTGTTTTTTACACGTAAAAGGCCTTACTGTTGTTTTTCATGAAAGTGTCAAAATAAGAGTGTCCTGTTTAATTACTTTTTAGTTGGTGTTTAATTCATTTTTGCCCTGAAGAGATCATTGCATTAAATTACTCGTATATGACAGCTGACTGATTACCACATCACTGAGTAACCTAAAATACAACAATTCTACAATCAACATTGTCCCTGAAGTTACAAAATAGAAGCAGAATTATCAATTTCAATATAGAACATAAAAAACACTGAATAACCTTGGTTTTATTCTAACGTCATGACAGATCCATGGATATGTTGGACTATTGTTATGTCTTAAAATACATTTTTCATTTAATATGAATAAGGTGAAAATATATTTTATATATACATTGAACTTTTGGCTTTACCTTTATTGAATCAAATGAAGGTTAAAATATATAAAAAGGGAGACAAGGGTATTAGGTAAAGTTTCTGATTGATAGGGGATTTTTTTGTTTACGCCAGATTCATCAAGAGCGTAGGTGGTTAGTAAGAAGCGTAAACAAGATAAGAGTTCAAATAAGATTTCAATCATGATTTTATAGGTAAAAGAGGGATTGAGAAAGGAGGAGAGACGGGGGATATGTGGAAACAAATATGGAGAGAAAATATAAGGAGAAAACGAGAAAGGGAGAGGGAGATAGAGAGGAGGATATGGGCGAGGAAAAGTAGGACAGAATGATATAAAGGGAAAGCGAGAGGGGGAGATGAGCGAAGAAAAGAAAGAGAGATGTGGGTAAGGGGAATGGGGAAAGAGAGATTGGGAGCGATTTCAAGAAAGAGACTTTAAGATAGTTGGAGAGAGACAGAGATCAATAAGATAGAGAAAAGAAAAGAAATGGGGAGTGGGAAATCTAAGAGGGAAAAGAAGAATGGCAGGATAGTGGAAAGGCAAACGAAAATATATACAAGTATACAGGAAACTTTAAAATCTTAAGAGGTGCGTAAGCTGGCATGATTACGATTTTTCTCGTCCTCAATCCCGCAACCCACTTTTATAATATCACTCAGGTGGCGCAGCTTTGCCATGTCCTAAGCTGATAGCAATCAATCGAAACACATTCCCGCCATCAAAATCTATTACTGGGAGAGGGCGACGAGTCGCGAAACCCATATCGAGCCTAGGCACTGCAGAGGAAAAGCACATCCTTGACCCAATACAATACACATCTACCCCTGCTCTGTCAACATGCTTCTGGCTTCCCGACACACTCTGCAGCTAAGCCAAGCACTCGAAGAATAGTGGATTGTCGGCTTGAACCTTGTCGAATGGTGTGTGATGATGAATCGTGTACATTTTGCAGAAATAATGACCGGTTTTCCTGACAGTATTGAGGAGCGGGTGGATATTGAAAAGGGACCGCCTGTTCGCCAAAGCTCTTAATTGATCAATAACAGAAGGCACAGCACATTTCTTGCAAGACATTTGAGGACCGTTCAGGTTTCCCTTAAAGACAGTCACACCAACAAACTTAATCCAAAACGACCGATAGTATGACACTGGGAAAAATGATAATAGCTTGGATCGGTCAGGAGTCGCTTTAGTTGTTGTGACTGTGGTGTTATCTCAAGCTTTTGAAGTCAGCCATTTTTCAATGAAATGCTGTAAGTCTAGAAAAGACATCCACGAGTGATGCTGAGAGAACCAACCTGCCAAATCAGGTTTTCTCAAAATAACCAACAGCAGATCTTGCCCCTTTGGGGAAACACTTCCAAGACTTGACCTTTCTCGTCTCGTTTCATGAGTTTGGTTAGTCCAATTCGAGCTGAAATTGGATGGGATATGTGCATTTTAAGCCCTCCTGCCAACATCGATCTCCGATTCATCCAAGCGTCATTGTACCTTTATTGATGGAATATCAACGGTTACCAGATCAATAGATGATAACAGTCAATAGATGATAACATGAAAGAATCATGAAGCAGGAGGGGGGGGGGGACGACAATGACCATATCTACAAATAGTTGAAATCATGATGGAAATGACGATGATATCAATAAAAATATAATTTTGCTAAAGAAAAAAAATACACTAAACCCCAAACATTCTGTTCATATAGATCATGTGTCCAATAATTTTACAAAAATTAGTATCATAAGGGTATTTGAAGACTCCGAAAAGACGTCCACGGTTGAACGGTATAAATATACTTTACAATATACACACCACCCCACTCATTCCCGCCTCTAAGCTGCTCCTGGCCCCTATCTCAATCTCAATCATGGATCTATTTCTAATAGGACGTGCTTGAGGCTGATTGTCCTTGAAGAATCTTTGCTGATCAAGATTTTCCCACGAAAGGTCTCCCTGAAACAGCAAGACGTGACCGAAATCAGCAAAGTAGGATCCATGCCGAAACTGATATCGCCAGACCAAGCATCCTTCTTCTAGTGTTTTCTTTTTCTAACAAAAAATACAAGGATTCGTGGAGGTGTTACTTGTATATAGATTTGTTCGTGTCTTGCATTTCCGGGAATCTGAGGATAATTTGATGATTTAGCGCAGAATTGGTTTTAAGTCGTTCATCTTTTCAATGCTAAGCAGCCGATAGTTTTCGCCTGATGAAAATTTTAATGAAATAGAATTCTTCGTCGCTGTTTCCGCTGGATGATTTTAAACAAGTCACTAAATTTCCATGAAAAATTGCTTGGGTAATGTATTCCAAATCAAAACCAGCTAATTAAGATCGTTGGACCATTAGTCTTAAAATAAGTATTAAATTATTATAAAAGCGGCAGGAAGATCAATAGATATTTGATTTTATATATGGTAAGTGTTAAGAATTGCGATAAGTGTTGATCAAGAATTGATTGAATTCACCTGAATAGTCTAGTTCTGCATTTTCTTTTGATTGTGCAATACCTTAATTGGTTTACAATAAAAGTCAATTTAAATCAATCGCGCAATGTTACAAGTAAGGCGGAGGATACAACCTTACAATTTTATTATTAAACGTATTGAAATGAACATTATTTTTCACAAAAATTAAACAATACAAAAATCTTAAATTTCAATCAAAAATGATTTTTTTTTTAAATGTACCCTCGTCATCTGTTAAACCGCTTCGCATGTCTCGCTTATTGTAATCTCGAACTTTTCGTTATCCTTGCACATACCCGCTGGAAAATATATTTCGTTTGACTGTAGACATGATGGACATGGAAATGGTAGCAAGACGAGTGGGTAATAGAATTGCAGAAATATCACGAAAACGGATCAGAAAGTATCAAATGTAGGTAGAAAACAACCTGAAGACATAAATTCGCTTTACGCGTCGCACGAGGAAATACACTCTGCTAGTGACAAAACACCGGATAAGATAAAGGTTTTTTCACCATCCAACTCGAAACGTAATTACCTCGAAATGGTTTTTACCCCCTTTTCGTGCGTCTAGCGGCCTCTGAAAAGGCGTTCTGGAGAATTAAATTGAACGGCTACCATTAGCACTGATCGATGTTCTACTATTTTCAGACTATTGCAGGGAGAATGGTTTGCTCACAGGTCTTCGTTACTCGCCCTTGCTGGAGGGGTTGATTTCATAACGAAGATGAAATGGTTCCCCAGTGGCTTTCATCTTTTTTTCCGTTCCATTTCTTTTCTTATTGAAAAATACCACAAGATAACTGGTTCTTTTCAAGGTATTTCTGTTTTATCACTTTCATTTTCTCAGTAGAGAAATAGCAAAAATTATGTATGTGATTCCATCTCCGTTCTGAATTATCTTTTTACTTTCTTGTAGAAAAATAGCGCAAAAAACAGGAAATATGACGGTTTTCGGTAGCATATTGAGCGGAAAAATTAGAGGATAGACATAACAATTACAAAAATCATCTTTTCATGGGATATATTTGGGATAACCGATATTGAAGGTTAAAAAACAATCAGAACATATATATCAAAACTCAATTTCTGCCCTGGCGTATGTCAATCATTTTTTTAAACAATTTTCCTTGAATTATATTTTGGAGAATAAGCAAAGATAGCAAGCAAAAATGTTATTTGCACTTTGGAGATTAACTTTTACAACGTGTAAATGAAAACCTGTAATGGTGAGTTACAGTTAACATGATCTTCATCTTTAAGATATATGAATTCAAAGCAGCACATGTGATAACGCATCCAAACCGGGAGAATTCAGAAATGTCCGAGACGCCATTCGGTTGACTGTCAGTTCATCCCACCGGTTACTGACCACGAGGGGTAACAAGATCCACATCACTTTCCAATCGCCGGCTTGCATGCGAAGACACCCTTCTTTGGCACTTGCATCGAATTCATGAGTAACTCTTTTCTACGCATTCAGATAACAAGCATTAAGGTCCTTTTTGCAGGGCTATCCAATTGTATCGCTGAGCACGTGTAAGCAAATCAAAATCACATCGAAACGAAATCCAATCGCACTCAATCGTCACACGATCGGCTACCATTAGACTGTCAGCCAAGTATCGCACTGTCAGCTAAATTTGGTTTATAAATTGGCTTCCTCGTGAGAATTACAGATAATAAATTGGAAACTATTCCCTTGCGAGATGGAAGATCGAATGAAATAGGGTTTATTGTATACATCTTTGTTTTCTCTGCAAAAGCACTTTTTCCCCCGAACAGGCCGTAAATCGTCGGCGTAGTCGGCGGAGGTGTATATAAACTATAAAGCAAAGCAGGACTCGGGACCATCAAATACTCCGTGCGGTCGTTATGTTTGGTACAAGTCTTTTTTTAGAATGATAGGATCATTCAAGTTGTTCAGCCGAATAATGAACATGAATACAAAAATAAAAGAATGTGGATATGTAGATGAATTATTACGGAATTACATTTTTAGTTCAAATTTAAAGGATAATCATGTGGCAGTGGCGAAGAAAGCGCAAGGCAAATCACTCGATGTCTGCGAGTGTGTATATGCAAGTGAGTGTGTGCGCACGAGGGTGGGGGGGGGGGCTTGTGTGTATGTATGTGTGTATAAAGTATATGAGTGTGTGTTATAAGAAACATACATGAAATTACTGTAAATGTCATGTGAATTGTATATTTCCGCTGTCTGTTAAAGGGCAGTACACTATAAAAAAAATAGCAACTAACGTATTAATACATGTTTGACGAAAACTCTTCAAAGAAAAATAGAGTTATGGATGGATTTTTATTTGTTCAATTGAGGCACGACCCCCCCCCCCCCACCCCCACCCCCATTGTCATATAAATTCTATAGAATGCTATCTCTAAGAAAGCAAATTTCATATAGGCATGTAATATATCATCAGACAAGATAAATGAAAAGAAATGAATGTCCATTACAAAACTTGGAATCAGATTCACGTTTTAGAGAAAGTTTTCGATTCTTCATTGCCCCCCCCCCCTCCCTCCCTCCTGTCTTAATTCATTCCCAAAATTAATGTTTAAGAATGTACTATGCAAGTGTATATGACATCAATCAGAGTATTATGTGATAGTGCCGACCTGCGGGGAGACATAACACAGTTTTAACAAGCCATGACGTATGCGCGCGCAGCCTTTACAGCATGTCAAGTGAATATTATTTCCGGAATGAATTTTCTTTAAAATAATTCAAACTATGGCATATCAATCATTATTTTGTATGCTATCTGGGAGTGGGAACTAATTCCGCAATGTTTCCCGTAAAATGGCCCTTATATTTCGCGAGGTTAGAGTAAGAAGCACAAACCTCATTGGTATGAATAAAGACCGAGGCGCACCGAACAAATATACTTAATTCGTTGTTCATTCATTTGATATTTAATTATCTATGAACCAGATGTGCACAAACAAAATGCACCATTGCATTATACATCAGTAATTTTCTTCCAATTCAACAGTGTAATGATTAATTGAAATGTCCAAAGCGCCACTTTTCAACTTCGAAGATTCCCTTTACACAAATGAAGTGACATTATTGGTCCGTCCCATTTCCCAGCTTATCGATTGTGCCTCCCATTTCTCTGTTAAGAAGTTCATAATGTTTGGTTGAATGACAACGTGGACTAAAAGAGGATTTATATTAAGACAAGGGAAGAAAGTGGAGGAGAAGAAAACATTAATAGATAAAAGAAGATATTGTAGTGGTCGAAGTAGGAGGAGGATGGGAGCAGCAGGACGCATGCATGGTAGTAGTAGTAGTAGTAGAAGTAGTAGTAGTAGTAGTAGAAGTAGTAGTAGTAGTAGTAGTAGAAGTAGTAGTAGTAGTAGTAGTAGTAGTAGTAGTAGTAGTAGTAGTAGTAGTAGTAGTAGTAGTAGAAGTAGTAATAGTAGTAGTAGTTGTAGTAGAAGTAGTAGTAGAAGTAGTAGTAGTAGTAGTAGTAGTAGTAGTAGTAGTAGTAGTAGTAGTAGTAATAGTAGTAGTTGTAGTAGTAGTAGTAGTAGTAGTAGTAGTGATAGTAGTAGTAGTAGTAATAGTGGTAGTAGTGGAAGTAGTAGTAGTAGTAGTAGTAGTAGTAGTAGTAGTAGTAGTAGTAGTAGTAGTAGTAATTGTAGTCGTAGTAGTAATTGTAGTAGTAGTAGTAGTAGTAGTAGTAGTAATATTACTACTTCTATATACTCCTACCAGTACCACTAATAATAGCAGTGGTTGCATATATATATATATATATATTGGAAAGTTGGAGAGATATATATTGATACAAAGATAGAATCACGATTTTGGTAACTTTATTTACAGTTGTTCTAGAAGTCCCATAAATTTCGGGTATTCTTATATTTCATAACGCAATGAAACTTTTTTATTCTGTTCCTTCAAACGCTAACCGTTTGGTGTCGCCTGTCGTCTTATCACATTCATAAGGTTGGGGCATTTAAAAGGCAGATTTTCCTACTCGAGAGGTTGTAACACCGAAGCACCAAGCCTTTTTTATGTGCTTTGCCCTAATTCCATACGATTATCGTAACGCCCCCAAGTCATTGGCCTAGCTAGTCTGAAATTACCTTCAAATAAAAGAATGAAGTTTTCTTCTTATCGTCTTCTTTGGTACCTCAATAACCATCGGCCATTTCACAACCACCCCGAAACTGAGGGTCGTAAACGGAATGATCGATTTTTATTAATATATAAATATATTCGAAGGGGATCAGTGGCGTTGCCAGCGCACAGACCGACTGCATTTTACATAATCATATTAATCGTTAGGATAGAACCTAATCACGTCCCACTCTCGTTTCAAGTTTGGTATTATTAGAAGATTTCAGACTTTTAAGAACTTTCGTCTTCCTTCTGTTTCTTCGTGAGATGTTCATGCCCTTGTGAAGTCATGTCATTCCTGGGTTTTTTCTAAAATTGTGAATGAAAACTATCCAGAATTAAGCAATATATTCCGTAAGACGTAGAACAATACAACCGTCAAAAGGTTACTCAGTATTCGGGAATAGAGAAACGTTAATGTGTGTTGTGTAAAAGAGCAAGTAAGACACGTATTTTATGGATAAAATTGCACCGAATTTGCGTAAAATCATCATATCGTGTTAATAAGTATTCTAGTCACATCATGGACCCTACCATTGTCATCAACAAAACTGACTACAACCCGACCGATGGTATGTCACTGGAAATACCTTCATTCCTTTGGTCGATCTGCAGACAAATTCGATGCTTTGACTGTGGTATTGCCACAGAAATAAATTGTTTCCCCTTCATCGATCACGCTGAACCAATTTTACAGCCAAGGATTTGATATAATCATGGTAATGGTTCAATGAAACACAAAGATCAGATGCACATTATTTCAAAAACCCATTACAACGCCGGACAAAATGTTTACCACTGTTATGAAATACAAACTATCCAACGGACGTAAATGATCTGAACATTACACTGCGTTTTCGATTAAATATTCATCGAAATGAGTCATTAATCAATATAATTATATCGAACATCACACATAAATGGCAACGTATGCGGTCTAAGCAGAATAACTCCATTAAAGGTTCCTGCATTGCCTGGTTACGATTATGATATATTTTGGGAATCCGTATTTTCTATCCAGGTAAAATGCCAAAGCACAATGATAAAGACCACACCAGCAGTCGCCGTCAATCATGAGTATAAAGGAATGGCAAGAGAGACCCCATATTCGTGATTGAAAAGTGCTTAATGGGATTTTCATGTTTGAATTGTATCGGATTTGTTAAGCTGTCCTGACTTCACTTGGTTAGGGTCGCACTCAACGTCTACCACTACTTCCCAAAGCGTTTTCTCCAGTTAAAGAAACGTTTCTGTGAATTTTTGCAAGTGGGCTCTTCTGTTGCGTCACGGTCTCCAAGACTTCTCCAAGAGGTATTTTCAGTTGCAGCAACGTCTCCACGACCTCTCCAACTCCAAGATGAAGCGTCGGTTGCATCACGGTCTCCAAGACTTCTCAAAGAGGTATTTTCAGTTGCAGCAAAGTCTTCACGTTCTGTCCTGATGACCACTTACATCAACGTCGCAACGACTTTATAAGGTGGTATCTCCAGTTGCACCAAATACATCCTAAAGTTCTTTCCAGTTAAAACAATGTCTACATGATATTTGTTTCAGGTGGCCTCTTCACTTGTAGCAAATTCTCCAGGACTTTTCCAGATGGTCACTCCCGTCATTCTCACGAATTCTCCAAGTGGCCTCTTGAGGCGCAGCAACGTCTCCATGATTTCTCCTAGTGGTATCCTAAATTTCAGTACATTTGATTTCTTCGACTAAGTGGAATATTCCAGTGCAGCAAATTATATCTACCACTAAAACCGCTCTAGAGAAGTATAGCGAGATGTCTGCACGAAAGGAACTGTATTGGATCCCGGTGCAGCCTGTAGGCTGCAGAGACCTGATGGAGACTGTCGTAGAAATACTGTCTCTAGAGTGATCGAGTATCTCCCAACTATGTCTTAAGCATGTTTAGGAGAATAAAAATCAGTGGTAGCCAGATAATTGTCAGCTCTTTAGATTCCCCTTTCATTTAAAGAATGCTGTTAGTTTCAATCATAATTATATAGTGCGTATCAAAAAAAAGCTTACACTTGGAAATAATCCCGTAATATTATATATTCGTAATATCCTGAAGCTTTTTCCACATTTAAACATCGAAAAATCTTTCCGCTTGAGTGAGCACCACTTACTTTTGAAAAGTTCGTGAAAAATGTTTTGCGCAAAACTTTGAAATATTTTTTAAATTTCAGAGGACGTTAATCACGAAGAACATATGGACTTTAGCTAGGAAGATTGATTCGAAGTTATCGTTTACCTTTGTAACGTGTTTTTTGCCTAAAACACTTCATGTTCATAGAATGCCATTACCCAATCCCCCTCCCCCCCCCCCACACACACACACACACACAAACCGAGGCAATCGTGATGATATCTGCTTTACACGCGCGGAGCTAGGATTCACATAAAATGCCTCAGGCTTGATTTTTCTTCTGTTAATCAATGTCAAGCTTGGGAAAAGTACGGAGAAACAAGTATTAAACAAATTATGAAATGTAAACCCACCTTAAATGACAAAAACGTAGTGAGAAAAAATGTTTGAGATGTCCGATATAATTTTTTTTACCTTCAGTCCTCAGGTCCATCAATCCAGCTGGCACCAAAAAAAAGGTTGTGCTTCCCTAGGGTACAAATGTTAATTTGGGTGACAAAGTTGATACAAAATGATTGAATGTATCTGTTTAATTTCACTTGGCTAAAAATGTAAAAGAAATATATGAGAAATATACCACACGGTCAGTTTGTTTCGCCCTTTTCATTTGACACATCGTTCTGCGCAAACCGATTTCTGCAAGCTTTACAGGAATGGAGAGTGCTCACTCAATTGTAATATTCTGTCAAAGTTTTTACTTTAATTTGATAGATAAGACCCAAACCCAAGGGTATATGTGAAAAAATATCCCCATGTCGTATATTTCTCATTTCCAGGGACTTTTTCAAGGTGTAAACTTTTTTATTGATACGCACTGTATAGCCAATAAAGAAATTCTGTCTGTAGGATATTATTTCTTTTTTTTTTCTAATTATTTCAGTCATGCTTGCGCTTTATGAATGTTATAGAATGTAAGGTCAGCCACTATGACTCATTAACCTAGACGTAAAATGTTTCCTAGGTAATACCAGCTTGGCGTTTACCAGCAAAATGCTGACCTGCCGAGTTCCTACGGGAGTTACCATATTATTATTATTATTAGAAGTAGTAGTAGTAGTAGTAGCAGCAGCAGTAGTAGTAGTAGTAGTGGTAGTAGTAGTAGTAGTAGTAGTAGTAGTAGAATAAGAAGTAGTAGTAGTAGTAGTAGTAGTAGTAGTAGTAGTAGTAGTAGTAGAAGAGGTAGTAGTAGTATTAGTATTAGTAGTAGTAGTAGTAGTAGTAGTAGTATTGTTATTATCATTATTACTACTATTATTACTACTAATATTACTATTATTATTCAATTCGGTTCCAATGGTATTCTGGTGGGGCTTCTGGAGATGGTACCAACGCCCTGCCCCCACCCCTGAAAGTGAAAAATTGTATTTTTCTGTGTAAGAAACCTTCATTCACCTGGAAACGACCAAGGGATCATCTGCACAATATACTTAAGTTTATGTTGTGGGAATTGCTAAGTGTTGAATTCATGACATGTGGAAAATAGATCCTTCCTATTTTGTTCAATGCTTGAGCCGTGTAACAACTGGAATTAGTTCATGGTGTCGCTGCTCTAGGCGAAAATCGAGGCCTTGGTTCTCCTTGTTGGTGTATAATGAAAATCTTATCAAATCGCACAGAGGGAGGGAATGTGTTGAAGAATGAGGTCGGGGAATGAGGACAAAGAATGAATGTCATACAGAAAAGGGGGGTAAATTAATATTGATGATTGGTCGGTGTGGTGGCGGAGAATGGACAGAGGTACAGAGGTAGTGGTGTAGAAATCAATTTGTTGTGAATTAACAATGAATAGTGGATGTACATTCTAGTTTTTTTTTCAGAAAGAAAAAGTGTAGGTATACGAACATTTGCATGTTCAGGAATTTCCTTTATCATGTATATATAGCCATGACAATATTATAAGAGGGGCGATACGTTTCCATTTTGGGTAAAAAAAAAAAGATAAATAAACCGCTGAATGAAACCCTGTTTACATTCGTGTTCAGAATGTCACCCAGAAACTACCTTAGTTTGAATACCCATATGCTACAGTGACAGGCACACCACCGGAGCAGACTCCAAACCGACCGATGGTATGTCATTGGTAATAATGTAATAGCTTTAATCGGTCTGGAGTCGGTTTCGTTGGTGTGACTGTAACCTTAGACAGAGACACAGTGTCAATCGATATCCAGACACAGTTTGCCAAAATGAAAAGATGGACGACATAGAAATACCAAAAATAACCAGGGGGGGGGCATTTTCGTGACGAGTTTTGTCAGTGATTTTCGCCGAATATTTTGCTCTATGTCAATCAGATGCGAGAAATGTAGTTCTTAGTCACGTCTTGTAACATTTGTCGATAAAACATCATTGACGTAGCTTTCCTTGAAAATAATGTTCCCTTGGTAAAAACGCATGTTCCAGGCGAGCAAACAACCCAAATGAAGAGAGAAAAATGGAGCAGAAATTGCATAAGATAACAAGAAATGACGCAAAACGTTTCTAAACGTATATACAGCACATAACAGGAAACAGAAAACAAGAACCCGGGAAAATGGAATGTTGGAATGTTTTCGTTACACCACATGATACCATTAGAAACCTTTCTTGTTTTATCAAAACCTTGTAAATTAAGCATTGTGAGCAAAGAAAAATAAAACTGAACGAAACCATGCAAACAAGAAGGCCTATTTTAGTGAGATCAGATTTTTTTCATGGAATGTAACAAATCAAAAGCTAAACGCAAAAATCTTCTCCGATGTCCGGATAATTGACCTATCTCGCAAATGAAAACAGAAACAAAAATAATATATACACGCAATGATTTGATAAACTATTTTTGCGACAAATGTATATCAACATATCACTTAATGGATTAAACCATTGACAGCAAACAATATAGGATCAATCTGCTTCGAGGATAACACTTTGGAGAAAGGGTTTAACTGGGAATCTGTCCGCCGCAATACAAACATAAGCAAACATTTTTTCAAACGTGAGACATATTTCAGAAAATGTATTTTTAAAAGTGTTCTTGGTTAACCACGTCTAATGGAATTACTTTTGGGGAAAATTCCAAAGCTATACCGTTCCAAAGCCCAGAATACACTTTTCGCTGATTGTTTAATCTTAAAAGATATTATGATTGTTGGACACATTGATATTGTTAAGATTTTTTTTCAATTCGGAAAGGGTGAGATGAAATGGAACAGACCAAAGCGTGAGGTAATGTGAAAGCTATACAAATATGAAAGATGTTAATGAATAGTTACCATGACAACGTCAAATTAGAAAGGATCTCTAGCTTGGATATGCCTGTTTGACGCAATTAATTACTGTGCCCATATGGGATATCTAATCAAAATAAATCACCGTACTCGAGGGGGTTACATCATCGCATATATGGAACAAAAAATATCATTCGCATGAAATAATATAAAGCAATAAAAGCAATAAATTATAGTCGTATAAGTATACATAATCACTGACATTTTTATATGTAATCATTTTTTTTACTCCGATGCGACGAGCACCTTCAATAGCCAACTACATACTGGTGCTTCGTGAACCCCCATATTTTACGTGTTAACCGAGTTCTTTACACCGTAGAAAATACGTATACGGTGTTAACATCGAGGACCGCACCAGTAAGGTGTTAAAATTACATCATACATTTTTAATATAACACCAAGGAATGTAAAAGTACATAACAAATGTGTGTAAAAATAAACATGGTCGTTGAACTAATACTGAAAATTAACACCGCTCGGTGTAAAATGACTGGTGAGGTCTTCTACCTACACTGATTAGCACCAGAGTTTATATTGTATAGTGTACTGTGAAAAACGAAGTTGTTAAAAATAACACTAGTTGTTGAGAGGGGACCGCGCCATTCACGTGTTAGGAAAACACCACGATGTATGAACATAACACCAAATCGTGTCGATATAGGAGTCAGAATATATATATATCTTGTAATGACAACGGTGCATATTTGAAATAATAGTATTAATCTCACATTGGTGACAGGTGTAGAATTATTGGTGCAGTTCTCCCTCTTGCAACACGTGTAATTTCAACACCAATGTTTTTGCAGCGTATACATCGGACAAAAAATGTTTTGAAGCTTCGTTCTATAATGCAGAAGGCACGAACGCAAGATGGGTGAAAGATATTCGGTTATTCTGAAGTCACGCTGCAACGTGGTGAAATATAATTAAAAACAAACAAATGATATTCCCCGTATAGGACGTGAAAGCAAATGTACTATTTGTTTGAATTCTCCCTATAGGGGGTCAGAGCAAATGAATACATTATGTCTGTGTCATAAGTCACAATGGTTGTGATGATGATGATGATGATGATGATGATGATGATGGTGATGATGATTATTATTTATAGTATTATTGCGATTGTGATGACGGATATAATGAAAATGATAATTCTAATTGAAATGATAACCGTATATAACATTTAAATTAAATATACATATATATGACAAATGAGGAAAACAAACTACAAAAGCAGTTAACAAATCACTTCATCATTACAACACAAATTAGTCAATAACGATTTTACAAGAAATCCCAATATTTAGATTTTAGATTAATTCATTTTCCGTTCACAAAGCACAAACAAAATCAAAGTAACAATACATAGTCAAATTTAAAGTACAGTATCAATCGGAATAATGCATAAGAATTAGAAGACCTGTATAAACGATGAGAACTAATGCGAACTAAAGTAACTTTGACTAATAACTATACAGTGCGTCCCACAAAAAACGAAACCGAGATTTATCGATGATTTATCATAACTTAATCACAAATATATAGACAAATTACCTACCATTGTAAAGCTTAGAATCTCTTCTTTCATCTGAAATGACTTTAATTAAAATTCTCATTCACGCATGAGTGAGCAAAAACAATTTGAAGAGGGGATACCAAAAAGTAATTTGGCGGGCTGTATCTGGGTTTCAAAACGAAAACCACATTTTTAAAAAGTTCAATATCTGCTTTTTAAGTTGATACCTCAATTACAGAAAATGGTCAAGAAATAACAAAGTTCTGGTTATTTGAAATATGGCTTGAATTTCAATAATTTCATAAAATTGAGAGGTTATACATGCTAGCGTTCAAACTCACTTGACACTCCATTTTGATGACGATCAGCCATGCATTAAGTCTTTTGTTAACCATGCGATAGCTTCTGTGGGAAACCGGTGAAAACACGTTTATTTAATGAAATTATGGAAATACAAGCATTATTTCGAGGGAACATAACTTTTTTACTTCTTGACCATTTTTGTGATTAAGGTATCAAATAAAAGAGCAGATATTGAACTTTTTAGGCATGTGATTTTCTTTTTGAAATTCAGATACCCCCCCCCCCCCCGCCAAATGAGTTTTTGGTATCCTTTCTTCATATTGTTTTTTGCTCACTCATGCGTGGATGGGAAATAATCTAAGTAATATCAGATGAAAGAGGAGATTCTAAGCTTTACATTGGTAGGTCATTTGTCTATTGCATTTGTGATTAAGTTATGATAAATCATCGCTTAATCTCGGTTTCGTTTTTTCTGGGACGCACTGTATAAAACAGAGCGGAGGGGCTTGCCAAGAAAACCAAAGCTTGTATGGGAGGCAAGCCCCTGTAACTTAGTTTCAATACGTAGAGACAACATTACAAAACTATAGTATAAAGGAGAGACGGAAGACAGTTTAAAAAGGAGGCTATACAAAATATCGAAGGTAACAACGAAAGAGTGACACAAATTAGAATAAATGATAATAGTAATAATGATAAAAAAATAATAATAATATGGTTACAATAATTGTGATAATGAGGAAGGAACAGAGAGGCAAATGTAGGGAGAGGGGGTGTGCAGGTACAATTGGAGGTGCAAAGAGGAGCATGGCAGGTGCGGGAACAGGTCGGCAGGCGAGTTGTATCCTGGGAGGTTAAAAAATGAAATGTTTTTTAGTAGTTTTTGTTGTAGTTTTAGTTATATGGTGGATTGACTTGTTTTTGTAAAGTTTTGGCAAATAAGCATCTTTTTAAGGTTATGTTTAAAAATAGTGATGCTTGGGGATTCCTTAAAGTCGTTGGGCAAGGAATTCCAATATATGGGACCAGAAAAGACAAAATAATTTTTTGCAAGTAAAGTTCGGGTTGGAGGTAGGTGATAAGAGTTTCGTTGTCTTGTAGGATAATCGTGTACAGAGGAGTTTTTGCAAAACATAATTGAAAAAAATTGCGGGGAGATCATTTTTATTTAGTTTGTACATAAATTGGCCGAGTTTGAACAGATATATCATTAACTTTAAGGATTTTATTTTAAAAAAATAATGTATCTGTGTGACATCTGAAATGTGTATGAAATATTATTTAGTATGGAAGTATCCTATGTAATTGTGTTTGAATTTCACAACCCCATGCCAAAATACCGTAATTAATGTATGGTAATACATGTATTAAGGTGTGATATAGTGTAAGTAGTGTACGAGATGGAAGAATAAATTGAGCTTGTTGATAATTCCAATATTTATAACTGCGTCTCCTAAGCAGTCAAGGATCGGGCTATAAGGTCATTTACTCAATTAAACTCACGACTGCCCTCGGTGTTAATAAACTCACGCTTTCACGAGATTTCAGAAAAAGGGATTCGGATTAAACTGAAATTAAAACCTAATGTAGAAGTAGTTGTATCCATATTGAGACGTATCGGTATAAAATCTTTTGATAAGCATACAATGGTGAGAATGATGAGAATTGATAATAATTATGAATTTCAATGATTTTTGTCATACTGTTGTTATTTCTGCCATGCTTACCCGAAGTTTGAAAACAACCCCTACCTCAAAAATAAAAAAAGGAGAAATATGTAATTATCATCAAAATATCTATGGCCAGTTATCGCCATATAAATCCATGAGGTATAAATAAAAGAAATCGGTATTTCTCGTCATTTCCTTATTTTCTCTTTCCTTTACCCGGTATGGGGTTCAGAAAGATACATCTCGGTTTCGATATGTATTTTTCAACTTTACTCCATCGATACACACAACGATATCAATTACGTTTCAATGCGACTCTTATATTTCCTCAAACTAAAAACTAAACTTCCAATATTTCTTCATGGTCAACTGTAGATATTTGACAAATATTTCAAAGATTAATGTCTTCTGTTTATTCATCTTAGAAAGCGCATTTTAAAATCGAGATGGAAATAAAGATTTAAAATGTATCGCATCATTCACATCGATCAAAACAGGATGAGGCATGACGTTGCGCTGGATTCGTTTTTGAAAAATAAATATATAGATGTAAAAGAATATACTCCTCATCACAATAATTGCATTTCTCTCATTCTCAAAGATCAATCGTGAATTATATTTTAATCAAATACTTATGTCTTGTGTCCATTCACCTAAAGTTAAGGCAAATTTTCCCAATTTCCCCGCCTTTAAGTCGGCGAATCCTTCGTTCTTCGAATAAAATGAAATATACTCATCCCTAATTAAGTGCACATATTCCATAAGCTCTGCACATTGTCCTCATTTCTACTATTCACTTTAAGACGATTTTTAAAACCGTCATTTTCACGATTAATGTAAACCATTTTTTATCACTTACCGAATAAGAAAGTCTACCGCTTACAGGTCAGAGGTAATAAAAAATGACGGATACATCGGGCAACCATAACCGAGAGAGTTCACTCAAATTCTTCGGTTTAAAAAGGATCCCTTAAAATCGTTGAATATCAAATAGCTCTGATGATTAGACGAATATAAATCTGCTGAAAGGATTTAGGACGGCAAATTCTTCATTAATGTTTGTGAAGCACAGAAAAGCTACCTCTGCTATTAGTCTCAGGTTCCTGCACTTGAGAAACAATAAAAAAAAATTCGAATTTTGGGCAAGAAGACGCCTTAATTCGAGCAGAACAACCACTGTAGACGAGCGCCGATCGCGACTTTTGAAATGGTACGCTTGTAATAGCAGACGACGTATTTGACCACCAGCCGGGCTGCAACCACACACCAAATGATTTTCTGCTATTTGGCGCCAAATACGCAAATTCAGATTTTGTGCCGGACTCCGCAATCACGTGATCAGGAAGCTACGCCAAACAGGTAATTGGTAATGGGTAGCATGAACGTTGATGTATGGCGGTGGCATCGTAAAATATCTACTCCAGCAATGGGTGGAGAATGATAAACAGATGAAAATGACAAAATTGCAGAGAGTCGTGATTTGGAAACATGACAGCCAAGGCAAATCATTATGCAACGCTTTAATTCAGGTGCACGTGGTCAGGCAGGTGCTTTTGTGTGTTTGAGCCGAGTTTAAAACTGAGTTTGTAAAATTGGGAAAACAAGAAAAATTGAAGATATTATTTCTACAACCAACAATACAGTGAATTGATTTCAAAACGTAGAATTGCAGATTTTTCACTCCATGTAATATTGTTTGCAAGATCGATGCGCATTCCACCAAGTAAGCTGATGGATGGAATTTCCTTTAACCATACCTATATTTATTTCCTATATCTCAATGGAGACTTTGTCATGTTAAAATGAATGCCCTCATTTTTAGCATGGGCCTTTGTTCTACTTTTTGGAGCATTTTCAAGAATTTCTGTACGATTCCGAATAGAAAATGTATCACATAAAACAAGTCATGGTTATTATGGTCATTAAGTCATGATGGAATATCACAATCAACCAAATTTGATAATACAAAGCTACTGGAGGTCAATTAATATCTTTGCGCCATGTTACCATCAGGGCTTTCATGCTCATTACGGCGTGCACGAGCGATTGCGTAAAATTGCAAACACCTCAATTCTTTTTTTTTTCCCTGACTTACTTTGGAGATTCTGGCAATATCAAGCATTAGCAGTGATTTATTGAAAGCCTATTTCTTAAAATTCCATGTATCTTAATCAAATGTGTAATGCTAATTTCTAAGCATTTTTCAAAAAACATATGATTAATGAGCATAAATCTTTAAGAATGAATGCACAGTTATAAAATTGTGATCTCCTTGTTAACTTCATATTAAAAAGTCAATTCTTTAGTATGATAATACATTGATGACATTCGAACGACGGATAATATCGAGAACTAGACGAAGAAGGAAAATATGGGAAATTAACGGTAAGAGGGAGAAGACTTTAATATCAAAATAGTTTACTATATAAACAAAATTGTAGCAAATAAATAACAGTTATAGAATAACGAGTAATTCTCATTCTGGACGTTATACTTACGCTTCGCACAATCCAAAGAACATTTAAGCAAAGAATTGCAACCAGTAAAGAGGAGCGATAGCAAAGAATTGCAACCAGTAAAGAGGAGCGATAACAAAGAATCATACTACACATTCAACCTCGTAGAATGTAATTTGGAAGTCAGGCTATACTTTTATCCATTCCACTTTTGTGTCTGCCCGATTCTGTTTCAATTTAATGAAATAATGAACCTTGTAATTGAAACGCAATGTATAATTCCCGATATGAATAATTCTTAGGGGTTGCTCTATGGAAACGGGATAGCCATTGATTCTGTATGCCGACAGAGTAAAAATGGCTCTAAGAATTGTGACACTCTGCCCTGGTTTTCCTTTTTGATTCATTTTATTTCATGATTGGGTCAATTAATTCATAAAATGAGGCTAGTAGAGACGACTCGGTCATGAGGAGAGATGATTCTGTCTAGAGTCGACGTCGACTCGTGGTTCAAGTTTCGAGATTCAGGTTTGCCTTTCTTCTGTAACGTGTAACTGAACTGAACTGAACTGAACAGAACAGAAGTTAAGACATTATGGAATAATACATGCTCCATCGAGATCTGGAGATAAAAAATAATTTTATTTCGTTACAACATGTTATACATTCTCAGTTGCAGAGGGGGGTAGATGAAATGAAAAAAAAATGGGAAAGAAGTTACTACGGATAAATTTCTAAGCAATATGAAAAAAGGGTTTTAAAAGAGAGGAAATAAAAGGCTTAAGAGAGCAGTGGTACCACTTTGATAATCTCTCGTACTAATTTTTTATAATTTTGTGATGTTTTTGATAACCTAAATGAGAAAACAGGAAAGGAATATATGGTGACAAAAGCATATTTGGCGATTTTGTTCTTTATTTCTTCCTTTGTTTTTTTTTGTATATTTTACTTTTGGTAAATTATTATCTGAAACACCAAGTGTCTTAATATCTGATAAAATGATATTTTCGGGAAAAAAATGCTAGCTCACTTCGTTCCCTCACATGTATCAGTTTACACAAGTGAGCCCTGCCCCCCCCCCCCCCCCCGAGGGTTTTGGCTCATTATTCAACTAGCAAAGAAGACGATTCTAATTCTCGTAAGGTTTTCTCAAAGATGGCGATTTAATTCCAAATTGCGGGAGTGGGGTCGAATTTCGTATTTTTCTTTCGTATTTTTTTTTTCAATTTTAGGGTAGCAGAGGTGGAGCGAAAGAAAGGGTGGTTTATTAAAGGTTAAGTCCACCCCAGAATGTTGATTTGAATCAAGAGAGAACATTAAAATAAGCATAACGCTGGAAATTTCATCCAAATCGGATGTAAAATAAGAAAGTTGTGATATTTTAGATTTTAAAGTTATCACATTATATGCACAACTCACTGATATGCAAACGAGAGAGTCGATGATGTCCCTCACTCACTATTTCTTTTGTTTTTTATTGTTTGAATTATACAATATTTCGATTTTCATAGATTTGACATGAAGGACCAACTAGACTGAACCATTGAATATTGAAACAGTGGTAATACCACATCTTCCGAGAGGAATAAAACGTTTCACTGGCCAGTAAGGAGAAAATTATATTTCATATAATAAAATACAAAAGAAACAATGAGTGGATGACGTCATCAGTTCCCCTTTGTATACTGAGTAGGATGAGCAAATAACTGTTTTGTTAAATTAAGCAGAAATTTTAAATGTCATAACTTTCTTATTTCACATCCGATTTTGATGAAATTTTCAGTGTTTTGCTTGTTGGATTTTCTCTTTTTATTCAACTCAACTTTTTGCTTGGGTAATCTTGTCCTTTAAGCCCGATCCGGTGCGACGCCTTTTTTTTAGAAATCGCATTTTGCATTAAATATGAAAGTTCCAAGAAGTAAAATTATTTTATTTAAAGTTTGGCATATTGTTAAGAAAACTAAACTCATATTTTTACTTTGAGGCAAGCCCTATCGTCGGTGTAAAGTCCAAATAGGCTTCAAGTCGCATCCGATGATGACGTCATAACGATTCGGAATTAAATTTGTTTTTATTCATTCAGGAAGGCTCTAACTGGACTGAATTTCGATTTCAGTAGTCCTGCCACTATTCTAAGATCTGATCCGTAATATTTTATTAGTTGGAATATCCATATCAAGTTATCACAATTAATTTGACATTCGGATCGCACCGAATCGCAAAATGTGAGACGGGCTTTACGGAAGTGATGCCTTGAGGAAGAAAGGGCTCTGCTTTTGTCTACATCCGATTCGTCTATACTGATATCACTCCGGACACTAGACATGGTGGTTCAGAGGGAAAGCTCCGCCTCACTAACAATAGGTTATGGATTCAATCCCGAGTGAGTCAGACTTAATGGGACCTCCTGCCTTACTGTCAGGCGCTCGATTAAAAAAAGGGAAAAGGGTAATTATACAATTGTGCAGGGCCGACTTGAAAATCAGCGAATAGTTGAAGTGGATACCTTGGGTAAAAAAAAACAGAAAGAAATATTATCAGGCGAAATGATTCAAACAATTCCTGGTATGTGGAGGGCGTCATTATCATGTTACCATCCTTCGTCATGTCCTTATCGTTTATATAATCGTAATTTATAAACCTGAAATTGATCAGATCTCCTTGCTACAGAATCGGATAATTATAATTTCTAAAAGTAAAGATTTTATTCTTTTTTCCATCTGACATACTCGGCTAACTTGTCTAGTTGTCTAACGTCAAAGAACTCTCAGTCGGGACTCCTCTGGAGGGCTCTTTATTTCACAAGGGTGGATTATCTCCTTAATGGAGTATCTTGCCCTCGGCGTTCTCTCTGAATTTTACTCGAAGAATATCTTCTTCTGATGCGAAGACGTCGCAAAAGATCATCGGCGATATGAAAAGTGCGTATACTTCGAGTTAAACGAAAAGAATCGATTTATCGTTTGACCTCCGGCCCTCCAAGTTAAAGCAGCGGTTGATTATAAAATGTAGCTTTTAGCCAAAATATAGGTGCGGAAAATATTCTTCCATTCCCCTATAGGATCATCCATACATAATTATCTATATTCACGTACTAAAAAGCACTGGTGTATAAGATGAAGGCTTTGGGGCACTTGCCACCCCCCCCCCCCCTCCTCCCCCCACCGCCGTCCCAAAATAATAAATGAATTATACGAATAAAATGAAATGAGTCAGCTGACATTAAACAACTTTTTTTCAAACTTCACAACCAAGAAAAAAAGAGAAAATGAATTTTAAAAAGGTGCAATATTATATTTAGATTTTACATTACAACACATTAGATATGTTGTAATTTAACACATTAAAACAAATTAGATTTCAAAAAGGTAAAACCTATCGCTTGCACGTGGCAGTTACACACTCTGCCCTAATACCAGTTCTGCCCCTCGCTTTTTTCGGGCAAGGGGGGGGGGGTAATAATAATAACAATAATAACAATAATAATAATAATAATAATAATAATAGGCATTTATATAGCGCCATCTATCTAGAAATATTCTATTCCGAGGCACGTTGTTAATATTATTATTACCCCGGCTTTAGCCTTTTAGCGCTCATGCATTCAAGGAATTAATCCTGCCGGGTACCCATTCACCTCACCTGGGTTTAGTGCGGCACAATGTGGATAAATTTATTGCTGAAGGTAACAGGCCAGCCACATCGAAAAGAGGACAATACTGGCTTGGAGAAACCATGGACCTAGTCAGAGTAGTAGGTCCATGGAGAAACCAAGCAAGCAGATGATAATGAATCAACAATACATTTATACCCATCTCGTTCAGTCGGAAATGGTTAAAGTGGTTATTTCAAAAGTTTCACAATAATGGTCATTTCTGCCGGACGTTCTTTTACATCATTGCTTTTGCTAAATTTTGTGGCGAGGCTGATATTGGTTGGTTTTTTTTTCTTTCTTTTTACTCTGTTGATCCAATTAATATCTATGTTAAAATTAGGCTGAAGTACAAGATTGAATGGGCGGGGGAGACGCAACCTAAGACTGAAACGTCGGGTATCAGACGACACCAAGTCGGCATTCTCTCAATCATAATCATGGCGATGATTCATTGGCCTTTATTGTAGAGTCCGATTTAACTTGGGCCGTTGTCCTCTGCTAAAATTATGGGAAGCAAAACATGTCCAAAATTTGCTCACATTGCATATTTCTATAAATTTGCTGAAATGAAATTGATGAAGAAAACAGAAGAGAGGAGACAGAAGAGCCCCTGGAAGAATTAATGGTGGACGCATCGTGGTCTAGTGGTTCTGACTCTCGCCTTTCAAACAGAGGGTCGTGGGTTCGGATCCTAGACGTGGCGTGTTTTCCTTCGGCAAGAAATTTATCCACACTGTGCTGCACTCAACCCAGGTGAGGTAAATGGGTACTGACAGGAAATAATTCCTCAAAAAGCTGTGTGCACCTGAATCGGGAGCCTAGCTTAGCCGGGTAATGATAATAGCAGGTCCCGCTGGGAGAACAGTTTTCAGAACTGAAGTGGCTACCCTGAGTATATATATAGCGTTATTATAATCATTATTATTATGTCTGGGCCGTGTAAGTACGGGCTTTTTCACACGTGAATCTCATTCTCATGATGATTGCAAGCGTTCGTGATTCTAATCATGTTCTAGTTTGGTTTCACACGTGCTAAATATTCGGCATTAGCCTTATTTTTCACGGGAATCATCTTTCAATTTCCGATTATTTTTAAATCGTGTGAAAGGGTGGTATAGTTTTTCGGTATATGAACATCCTTTTACATAAATAAATGAACCTGAACATAAGAATTGAGATTTATAAGCCTCGGCAAAGACTTTCAACAAAAAGGCGATGTATGCTCTTGATATTTCAACTCATGTCTGTTGATGGTTTTTAAAACAATCTTTAATTCTTGCACAGGGAAATTTAGCCCTTCCGAAATAAGAACGACGTCAGCTTTCCTATTCTCAGTCTACTGTAAATACAAAACTGTGAATACGACAATGAATAATATATACTACAGGGGTATCCCCATTCCCCGTTGAGTTTTTACCTGAAGAGGTTACAATGGAGATTATTTTCAAGAAGCAAGTTGAACGCTGCTATTTTATGCAGTCCATGATCCGCAGGCAGCACTTTTCTTGATTCGCCCGCATTTCGTTGGAAAAGATTTATCAAAGTTAATTTCCGTTGCGCCAATCACCCCTTCTATTCCTTGACAGGAATACACAATCATCCCCCGAAATACAAACCCCCAAAACTCGCCCGAAATAATAGAAATGTATTTGCGAATAGGAGCGGCCGATGTTCATGATGTTGGGAGTGAAAACGTGCCAGTTGTCAAACGGTATCTTCTGCGCGAAGAAGGATGTGTTTACGGTTATCTGATCATGTATTGCCAATTAGCCATGGCTTGTAAAACGAGTCGTGTGGTTTGGATCAAAGACGATTCGAGCAGAAATTAAAATGATGGCGATTTCAGACCGATCATGCATGATTTGCTATCGATATTGAACTAGATTATTTTGTTCCATTCATTTGTTATTCGTGTTCGGTCATCTTATTGATCCAACCGTGATTTCGAATCCGTATCTATTGCTGGTTTGGGGTAGATCAAACAAAGAAATTCAGTGATTCAACAAGCATCTTCGCTCTGAAAGGCGTAGAAAAATATTTTGCTCTATTTTGCTCACGTGTTTGAACTCGATCTATTTCCCATTAGGTATTATCTGGGGAATAGAAAAGGGCAGAAACAATATTTATCATGAAACAACAGAGAAAGTTGGGGAGTTCAAACTTTTGTTTTATCATATCAAAACCATTTTCAGAAAAGAGCAAGAAAAAGGGGAAGAGAAAAAAGAATAGTGATCAGTCTTTTTTAATCTACCGAAGATGTCCAACTTCTCGTCTCTTGTATGTTTATTTCAATCCGATAGATGGCGCTCTACAACGACGGCGAGGTAATTTTGTTGTTGAAATGAATTAGTGGGAATGACTTGGGATATCACAGAAGATAGGAGAAAGAGCTTCATAAAAAATGTTATCAAATATTTGCAAATCTTACATGAGCAGTGATACTGGGGACGGAAAGACATGTCCGCAACCGCTCCCCTCCCCCCCCCCCCACCTGCATTGTGGCATGAATATTGGCCGGCGACCACTGAGAGAAAGCCCCCCCCCCCCCCGTCTGTTATAGCTTGAATATTGGGATAATGTTGTCCCCCCCCCCCATCCTCCTAGTCGTAACAAACAAATGAACAAAATGTTAAGTTGCATATGTGAAATAAATATATGAGAGTTTGTGAGGTGTGGGCTATTATAACAAAGGAAAAAACGGAGTATATGAAAAACCAGGTAGCCTTCATATTTTTCTGTTACTCAGTCCAAATCCCACCCCCTCCCCCCTTCCTGTATCTTGAAGGGTTCATTTTCTCATTTCGATACCCCACTTTTGTAGAAAGTTCACATGATCTCAGAATTTATTCAGGAGACTAAGCCCGAAGGGGGTTCCTTGAGTAGGGTGAGGAAACGACGAGAACTGAGCTCGTAGTATAAAAAATGTTTCCAGGGGTTTTCGGGACAGGGACTCGAGGTGGTGCTATCAAGGGCAGCAGGGGGCGACGACCTCCCCCCCCCCCCCTCCCACCCTCCATCACTTCTACAGCTGTGAAAAGGGGAGAAGATAAACCCAAAAAAGTGAGGAAAGAAAATATAGCAAAACAAAAAGGAAGATAATACAGAAAGCCGTGGTAACCCAATAATAGCTTTATCAAAATTGATAAACTACGTCATATTTAGCCCCCCCCCCGGACTCATTTCAAATCAATTAGTCATATGCTATACATGCTATTCAAAAGAAACTGAAAAGTAAGTAAGTTTCGTATTTGCATACTTTTCATGATTTTATTATCTTAAACCCGTGCTTTAAAAAGGTCTGTTTTTTTTTAAACTATATTTTTCGCACTGTTCTAGCAAAAACAAAATCTTTTGACTGACCATGCTCACCTTATGTTTTTCTTGCCAAAATAATATTATGATCCAAAATCAAGACAATGATTATATTAATTATGGGGAGCAACTAATAAGTAACAGAAATTATTATTAAAACAATATTTAAAAAAATTGTCTCTCTGTGGACTTCTTCAATAATACTATCATTTAACATGTTCAAGGTTTTTTTTTAATTTTTAATGCATTTTATAAATACTCACTCACTTAATGTCAGTATGAATTTGCCGTTAAAATTCGTGTGTTTAATATCCTTGTGTCGATTTTTCACCAAAATGTTATAAAATTACTAATGTTTCTCTCAATTTTTGCTTTAAATAATATAATTTGATGATAGTGAGCAGTACCTGGAAAATTGGATCACTTACTGATCCCCTAAAATAAAGAAGATGGTGAATTCGCAATTTCAAAAATCACGCCAAATATGGTATATTTCTCAGAGAGACCGATGCGTGGGACAAAGATATTATACTTATACCCGGTAGCAATAATTATTTCAGATAATGACATTAGCCTATCTGTGTTACATTATCCACTGTAATTACCATTTTCCGGAAGCAGATTATCCCTGCTAAAGCCAAATTGACTATAAAACGACTATCTAGAGAAATAAGGTTTCTTTGCATTTGTAATATAAGAGTGCATAATGGTTTTATACCTATATTCAGATTTTTTTTCATTGGTGCTCATAATAAACCTTTGCAAAAAGGTTGAGTTAGGGTTACCAAGTATTAGTTAAAATGAGAACATGACCTTTTTGTTAATTTGCTTCAAGGTTGAATTTTCGCGTAACATCATGTAAAAAGATTCAAAGAATTTGGCTGGGTTTTTGGTCCAACAAAATATTAAGCTCCCTCTTAGCCAAATATTGGGTAAACTTTCTAGAACGTGGTTATCATAAAGGAATGATAAAATCTTGTACAATATTTAAATTGTTATCGTTAGATTAATTTTACTTCTACAGTGACATTAGTTTTAGCGCCCTCTTTCGGCAATATTTTTTTCTTATAATTGCAATTCCAATATAATTATTATTCAAATCAGGGAACTACCAAGATTGCATCCTTACAATTTCACATCCTTTTATGCTTTTCAAATATTGTTTTTATGTCAAAATGAAAGGAAACGAATATTATCATATTATTATATAAAAAAAGATATTTTAATTGTAAACTTCACTGACTTTACCATACCGTAGATCGTAGCACCTGTCTAACATTTTTATCTGTATTACAGGGCTTTTATTTTCTCATTAGTTGCTGACAGATAATTCAAACTTTGGAAAAAAATATTGATACTCGCATGTATATTTACAAAAACTCTATCATATTTTAAAGGGAAGGGCAATTCTAAGAAGAAAACACAAACATGTTGGTCTCCAACTCAAAAACCTACGGGCTAAAGCTAACCTCACAGTGTTTATCATAAAAAAGATATAAACGATTGAGTACTTCATTTCAGATGGATTAATCTTTAAGGGAAACATAGGAGACGCAATCATCAGAAAATAACTGAACTGTCAACGTTTCAATCAAGCCGCAACTAAATTAGAATCGAAGCGCTCGCTCTCATCCCCGGGGCAGCTCTCCCCGGTTATGAGGGAAGATCGTTGTGCCAATCCAGGCACGCAGTCATCAGACTTTCTTTCTCCGTGTCTTTCTTTTCTCCCTCCCACTCCCTCTTTCTTCCCCTCCCTCCTTCTCTCTTTAATCTTTTCCATCTTCTTTTTAACTACCAGGCTCTCTACCTACCCACCCCCTTCTTTCTCCGTCCCCTTTCTATATCAATCTCCCTCTTTTACTTTATTGCTTCCTCTACTTTCCTGCTTCCCTCCCTCTTCCTCTTTCTCTTTTAGCCTTTGTAGAGAAAGGTAGGGGAGAGGATTAAAACACACACTTCTATCACCCGCCCGGCCACCTCCCCTCCCTCTCTCTCTCGCTCTCTCTCTCAAATGCTCTACGTGTACAGATGTATCTATAGACATGTTCATTTCTATCACATTCTCCTTTATTTTATTGTCTATCTACTCTCCCCACCCCCACCTCTCTATCGTCATCTTCTTCTCATCACCGCACACAAACACACACTCTCACACACACACACCCCTACCCACGCGACTTATGTTTATTTTCCCAATTTATCTGTATGCCTCCATTCTCTCTTTAACCCTCCGGCTGACATTGATCAGATTTCGAAAAATCAAAATGGGAAAGTGATTTGGATTGGGACCCGGTCGTGACTTTCATTTTGCCAATGTCAAATAGAAAACGGGTTTGTTATCACAATACTGAATCATTCATTCGACCTAACTATATACTAAACCCAATCAGGACAAAGGTTGTTATGAAGCCGGAATTGTTAGATATACTGGAGCATCATCGCCATCTAAACATTCCAGTAGTTAAGTCAAAGAGTATATGTATCAAGACTATAACAAAAACAGTAAACGAGTCTACTACAGACCTTAATTAATAATAGTAATTATATGCGACATTTATAAAGCGCTTAATGCAATGATTCTGAGCGCTGCTGTATACTGATAAACCCAGCTTTAGCACGGCTACCCTGTTCGGGCGCATCGAGCATTCAAGGTATTCCTTCCTACCGGGTACCCATTTACTACACCTGGGTGAAGAGTGGCAAGACTAGATAAACGCCTTTCCAAAGGACGCGAGTGCTGCGGTACATGGGATTCGAACCCAGGACCTCGTGGTTTAAATTCCGGAGACATGTCCACTGAGCCACAAGACCTCTACAATGTATCTCCTGGGAGGGGGTAGTTTTCCCCGCCAAGGACCAATGCAGTGATGAACTTCAATCGCTTAAGAATGATAGTTGGTGTCACTCAGTATAACAATCGTGGTAGAAATATCTTGAAACTGTCAATGTCATACTTGAAAAGACGCCAAATATATAAACACAACTTTCGGAGAGAAAATCTCGTTTGTGCAGACAAGTTCACTACTGGTACACTTTTAATGTCCACACGAAAGGTCATAGGGGTCAAATTCAAAAGGGGTCATTATCTCGGCTATGTAAACAAGAGCTAAAATTAGAAAGGTGAAGAAAAGACACACTTTTTATTTTCAAGGAGTTACAAGTTGACGCTCCAACAAAAATTAAATATTTGTAGCTCACATTAATAAACTCTCCAAAGTCAATTTTCAATCAAGTTAATGAGCACAAAATGCGGGAATGGCATTCAGAACTGGAATAACGTATTTGATCAAAAGGTCAAATTCACCCGATTTTTAATACAAGACAAAACAATCAAGCATAGCACTGAAAATTTGATCAAATCCAGAAGTCGCAAAATAATGTTTTTCTCTTTATTTTCATACAAGCCCACACAATAATATGCTTATATAATAACATGAATACTGCATGGATAAAGGAGAGCAGTTGACTGAATGCTTTGCTCGAGGGCAAAGTTGTCGTACCCGGAGATCGAACCCCGGACTTTCACGAGGGAGATGAAGATGTCAGCGCATCCAACTCGCGCCGCCACAACAATAATAGCTTGAATGATGAAGTCGCACTTTATTCATAAGCCTGTTAGTACTGTGTATGACAATCATGAGACCAGGGAAAATAATGTATGACGTAAGTTGAACTCAAACATGCGATTACTGTTGTCGGAAAAGTCCAAGTTAAATGTGCCACCCTGTATCTAATGACTCCGAAACGAGACATCCCCAACTTATAAATCACTATGTCATTTTCCTATGATCTAGATTTATGACTTTCAAGCGCACTTACGAGTCGTATTTCATTTTTCGAGCGAAGTACCTCAAGACTTTTATTGTTGTCAGGGTTTTTAAAATAGTTATTTAGTCTCTGATAATAGATCACAAAGAGTCATGTTACAAACATCGATGTCCTGTTACACCACAACGAGCGAGCCACCAACAGACACAGCGGTGTAGCTAGGGGAGGGGCAGTGTATACCTGGTGCCCCCGACAGAAAATTTGAAAGCTGAGAAATAATGTATCAAAGGCCTGGATAGTCACAATCTCTTCTACATCCATGATGGTAATGATGTCATTTGGCTCTATTTTGTTTTTGTTTTGTTGCTTTTTGTTGTTATTGTTTTTATTGTTGGGTTTGTTTGTTTTTGCTTGTCACAAAAATGTGAAAGGGGAAGTAGATCTACTCCCGAAAGGTTTTCCAGGTACGCAACCGGAGAAGGTGCACGGAGAAAATGGTGGGATGTTTTGAGACCTGGGCCCCGTCTTACAAAGAGCTACGATTGATCCGGTCAATCGTAATTCTATGGAAATCCAGTACTTTTATAATATTTTTTACAAGAAATTTTTGAAAATGTCCTTTGTAAACAAAAAGAAGCACACTGAATTTTCAAAAAACCATGGATGTATGAATACATCATAGAATTTTTTTAGATGTTGACATTCCATGCTTTCTATAGTTGTGATTGATCGGATCAATCGCAACTCTTTATAAGACGGGGCCCTGTTTCTTGGGCGCCACTTTCAAAGAGCCTTTCCCTCATATCCCCCCCCCCTCCTTTCCCCTTCACCTCACCTTCCCATCAATTCCCTTCCCTTCCCCTCACCCCTTCCTTCCCACTCCTACCCATCCTCCCACATGAAAACAAGCGTTGAAATAACAAGTGCAAACGCTCCGTGTCTGGTAAAGTTCATCTGGTCATTAGGGAATTCCGTGGCAAAGCAGTGAACAGATAATGCCGTGTCAAAGTGTAACCATTAAGCGACTATCACACTTGACCCCTGATGACCCCTATCAATCTCCCCTCTACCTCTGCCTGGGGAGGCGGACGGCGGACGGTCTAGCTTGTGGAGTCTCTCAAAGTCAAGCTCGCTTGTCACCCCTGACAATTTTCCCCTAATAACCCTATGTTTATGCCTCTATCGCGTGTGTGGTTCTATCAGATACAATGCTTTCATATAAGCCATATATATACCTCCTGCACAAGATGCGCAAAATCATGGAGATGCGTCAGAACATGATATTTTCGAGATGATAATTTTTATTTGTTTATATTTGTTGTTGTTTGTATGCATATATATATATATATATATATATATATATATATATACCGTCTATAGACGGTGTGTGCGCTCAATAAGATATCACAATTAATAATATTATTGTTATTATTATTATCATACCTCCCGGTGAGTGATTCTCTTTCATTGATCCAATACGGTATTCATATACATTTAAAATAACTTTGTTACATAATATTTAAGCATCATAATCTTTATCAAAGCATTGTTATGGTTTCAGATATCTTCGCACAAACCCTTGAAATATTCTGGAAAAAGGCTGTTTTATTAATTATTTATCATTCACGGTAGTAATAGCAAGTATTTGGGTTGCAACTACGCCCCCCCCCCCCCCTCCCCCTCTTGACGCCGAACAATGCACAAGAAATGTACTTATACCTCTTATTAACATGCAAATTTAACATGTTTCATTCTTAAGTTGCTGACTAAATGATTACTCTCTATTTTTTTAATCAGGGTAAAATCAAACAAACGATCTCCCATATTATGACTAAACGACGAATCCATTTCGAGGGCTTGCTCTCTTCGCTCTTTCGTAAATTTCAGAAAATGTGTACCAATTACGTACCCACATTTAAACCCATATAAACGTTGTGGTTCAAATGCCGCCGACACCATTCTCAGTCTCCAATAACTGCCCCCCCCCTTCAATTTCAATACCCCCCCCCTCATCCTAGTTTTTAATGAACTCCTTTGTTTCCGCCAAGTCCTCGTTAATGTTTGTTTGACTAGCATGGTGACATCCACATACTTCACAGAAAACCTACCCTTTGCCATCACCTAGTATCGTAACCTTTTAATCTGGACGGTATTCCCTGGTAAATGTAATTAGTTGGCACTAACGGCCTAATTGCCGTGTTTTAATTATGAGATCACCAATGCGGATGTCAAATAGCAAGTACATTCGGAGTTCAGCCGAGATAGGGCAACTCGCAGCGTCATTACTACGATACGCAGCTTTCTCAGACTTACTTCATAGTATGGTGCCCCAATAATCACCTCCAGCCAATATGAGATATTCCCTGAGCGGATTATAATTAGAAAGTCAAAAAGGAAGGGGAAAAATGTTAGGCCCTCGTGTCGTTAAACGGATGATCGTATAATTCAATCTTTCTCATTAAAGATATGTCATCTATGGACAAGAAACTTATAGCTTATGGAAGTAATTAATGGAGAAGTCAGTGGCGCTTCGGAATAGCAAGCTGATTGGAATATGACGGGGGAGCAATGCATTTTCTACAATGACAGAGGACAACAGAGGACGCCATTCAACGTTGCCTGACTTTGGTTTTGTAAACAATCGTTTCGAGTTTCAGATCCATAAACATCACGGACAAAAATGTTTCGTTGTCCTGAATTGACGTTTGTGAAATAAATAATGGATAATGTGCCATATTCATTGTCACGTTATGTGAATTAATTTGCGTGAATATAAACCACCATGTAACACTTTCTGTCGTGGACATCTATACAGTTAAAAGAAAAGTGGGTTATTTCAACCGCGCAAGCTGTCGGAAATAGAGAGTTTTCGGATTCACTATATGGACCAACTCTCTGCATTGAATCAATTCCTTTGAAAATGCAAGTCAAATCACAATGGGGAGATGAGAGGTTTTTGTCGAAAGTTGGTGGACCGGGACAGCAGATCGTCCGAAGATTTGCACCGGACGAACAATTGCAAATACGTCGTTGTCCAGAGTCAAGAGATAACGCTGTTGTCCCGGTCCACCAACTTTTGACAAAAGCCTCTCAGCTCTCTAAAGAGATTTGACTTGCATTTTCAAAGGAATTGGCGCGTTGCAGAGAGCGGCTCCGGAGTAAATGCGAAAACTTTCTAGTGTCAACGAAGCAAACGTATCTAGATGGTCATGCTGGGTCAGATACCCAGATCATTACTTATAATCGATTATATACAGAAAAGGGGGCTATTTGAAAAAAAAAACCTACATTCCCGTAAACAAAATGAGTAATTCATTACGAGAGTAAACATTACCGATTTCATGATATCGTAGACCTGATACCATTATTTACGCTGTGGTGTTTCAGACAATGAAATAGTTTTTCTAGTCGGCCTCATCTCATGTTCTTTGTCACAGTGGGCTATTTTGGGCCGATCTACAAGCCATTTAAGATGCCCTCGAGGTCGGGAGTTATTTCGGGCTCAAGTGAGCTTTACGTTTTTTGTGATATTGATAGGATAGAAGGAAAATCAGCGAGGGTTAGTGAAAATTACAGTTGATCCCCTGAAATGGGACGAAGGCGTTGGCTTCATGTTGAGGCAGATTTTCCCCTTTTAAGGGCAAAACATAGTTCATTCGTTCAGGCGAGGCGTGAGCGGTGGGGGTGTAGCCTAAGTTTTCCAGCTACAGATTTTGATATTAAAGGGATGCTCCAGGCTGAAAATAAAATAATTCAAACAGATAAAGAAAAATCAGACAAACAAAACGCTGAAAATTTGATCAAAATTAGACAAGGAATGACAAAGTTATAGCATTTTAAAGACTTGCACTATATATTCCGGTGAAACAGTTTTAGGCATGTCTTCATGAATATTCAATGAGCAAAATGATGGTGTTATCTCCCACTTGTTCTTTTGTATTTCATTACATGAAATTAGGTTTATTCCATTGTTTTTCTACCGAGAACTGAAAGAATTGGATTGAGAACTGATTTAGTGCATTAGATATTCATTGCTGCAACTTCTTTTATTATAAAGGAGACATATTATTCACACATGTATGAAAAACTGAAACAATTATGAGTTCTGTGTAACATTAGAAAAAGGAAAGTGGGGATGTGACATCATCAGGCCTCATAATGAATATTCATGACGACGTGCTTATACCCGTTTTCACAAAATATTGCTAAGCTTTAACGCTTCGTGGAGCGTTGTGGCCCAGTGGATTAGTCTTCTGACTTTGAAACAGAGGGTCGTGGGTTCGAATCCCAGCCATGGCGTAATTTCCTCCAGCAAGAAATTCATTCACATTGTGCTGCACTCAACCCAGGTGAGGTGAATGGGTACCTGGCAGGAATTTATTCCTTGAAATGCATGTGCGCTGTAATCTTAGTAATTACGGCTGCCAAGCTACAGCTGAGGTAATAATATCCAAGTCCTTTGGAAGCGCATAGAGACATTATTCATAATGTGATATGCGCTATATACAATAACTGTACATTATTATTATTATTTAAAATTCAATAATTGTCGGAAAGGAGATGGAGAGTGAAAAGGTAATGTGCTGATGGGGAGGGGGGTGGGGGATGCACAGATGAGAGAAAATGATATTCTGGTTGCTATTTCAGTATTCCCGACAAGAATTAAGGTTTATCAATGAAAGATGTGGCAATAGTCCTTAGTTTATGCAATCTGTTGTATTAAGTAACCGTTAAAAATTGACTCAAATTAATATCACATCAGCAAATCAATACATTAACTTACCACTCTCAAAGCTGCGTCTGTTTCATCTTAAAAAGTATGTGTTTATGTTTGTGGGAGTGTGTGTGGGTGTGTGTGTGTGTGTGTGTGTGTATGTGTAAGAGAGAGAGAGAGAGGGTGGGAGTGAGAGATAAAGAGAAAGAGGCAAGTCACTTCTGGGGATTGTGCTTTTAGTAGTGCGGCTCCAAAACTTTGGAATAAACTACCCTGGGAAATATGAAAAAGCTTTATCCCTTCTCCTCTTCAAATCCTTGTTGGAGACTTCTCTTTTATCACGAAGATATTTATACCATAATTAACATCATGTGAGTCTAATATACTGTGGCAATGTTGGATGAATAAATAATTTTAAGGCTATCGTGATTACGGTTGTGAAAGGTTTAATTGATAACGTCAAAATGATCTTTCTGCATGCAGGAGTGCGCAAACAATATACTGAGCGCAAAAAATGCAAAAGTAGCTTAAAAAAACACACCTAAGTTTAAGACGATGTACGACAGTTTTATACTTTGTGAGTTTAATGTATGTTTCGTTTTTACCTAGATGTACCGCAGCTGTTGTGTATGAGGACAATTCAATATAAAGTCTAGACGATTTCAAATATAATGTCCGACTCAGGAAACTATTTATGAATTATAATGTTGATACCTTTCGCCATGTAGACAATCATTGGTATTGAAATCACGTTTAAGTCTTGTTCACAAGTGTCTTTTTTTTCTTTTTTCGAAGCAGGCATCCTCTTGTAAAAAAAAATGCAATTGGACATCTAGCTAAAAGATAAACATTCAAATTGATAGACAAAGAAGGGAGGGAACATCAGAGTTGAGACGAACGCGGGAGTGGATGATGACATTTGCTTAATCTTGGAGAGTCCTTGTAGGTTGGCATTTCAATACTCTTCTTAAAGCCTTAATGGATGACAAACACACTTATTATTCCAGTTAACATGACCTGAAGACTCTCCAAACAACCAGTTCAAGAATCGAGTCAATGATACTCTCTGTCATGCCAGCGTGTAACCACGTGGGACATTGATGTACGCCAACACTTTAACATGTCTAAGCCCGCAAATATCAATTGGTAAATGTTAATGTAAATCATATTCAAACGTTTGAATGCATGGTTATAATACATGTTGTGTGACAGATGTCATATTTACATTTAAAAAGCATAAATTCAGGAATTTGGGCCCTCAAATTTGGGGCTTTTTTATTCCATGCATGAAGATGAAGTTTCCATTCTTACTCCGTCATGATTGTCCAATGCCATTAGCATCAAACCTGTTCTCGCTCTTAGAATAGAGGCAAAAGTGACAAAATACAATTATAGAAACTAATAAGCTTACAATACTTGAACCAAATATAAAGACCTAAAATGTGTGTCTTGGAGAGGATGCTAAATATAATTAAAGGTAAAATTCAGATTTCATCAATGGATAAACAAATGTATTTAGCAAGATTTTAATGTATAATTCACATTATTGATTTATAAGAAAGCTTTAGATTGGCTTTCAATTTGTAATAGAAGAAGCGGATATGTCGGGAGAAGCAATGGCGACAGCACCAGTGTCAAATAACACGGGAAAACAAAAGTTACCAAGTAATATTGAAAAGATATTGATTTCTAAGGAAGATGAAATAAGAGGATAATGAATGATCATTCAACAAAATAAAAAAATGTGTCAGCTGTGATTATCCAAATAAAGATTTGATATAATAATCGCGCATTTGCGAATATTGGCTGAATTCGTTCCAGGGCCTTAAGGTACCTCGGACCTTCCCTATTGTTTGCAAATTTCTTTAGTTCAGCGTCCCCTCTCCAGCACCTCATCTCGTTGCACAATGATGTTGGTGTTCTTACAATGTATATTGATATCATAAAGAGAACAAACAAGGAGAAAATAAGAATCTAGAGATGTTGACAGTCGTATCGCATCTCCCTCCTTTTTTTCAAAACTGTTTGCTGATTATCGAACAACTCGGACCATTGTGCAAGGCAAATAAGCCGTGCTGAGCTGGCTCTTCAAAACCTGATTACTTCGGTAACGAAAGGAGTTATTGTTGTTATTCATTACATTAATCCTTCAAGATAAAATACACAATCGGAGCAAATCCCCTCCCTTTCGACCCCTTCTCAGGTGGTCTATGTAATTCCTATTGTTGTTTGATTCTGCTCTTTAACGCTATACATCGAGAAAAACCCACGGATTTTCATTACCCCAAAAAGGCGCCATTGTGAGATAGCTAAAATTTTATGATCATGAATACACTCTAAAAAATGTTGGGCAACATACGGTCCACACAACAATTGGTTAAAACTTTATCCAATTCTGGGTAGTTTTACACCAATAATATGTGCTTTGGGTGAAAACTACACAGTATTGGTTGAAAACTACCCAGAATTGGATAAAGTTTTAACCAATTGTTGTGTGGACCGTATGTTGCCCAACATTTTTTAGAGTGTAGATACAAACTGTAATTACGATTTGTCGAATGAAATAAATGATCTTCCTTTTTTTCATTCGTGTTACGTATTAATAATCATCGCGTAATTGATTTTTTTATCAGCACTTTTAGAGCTTACCAAGTGGGTGTCCGCAGTGACTTATTTAAACATAACAAAATACAGTTTTATCAATATTGTGAAAGAACGAGCTAGGGGGCATTGTTGTTCAGGCTTATTACAAGTGAATTTAGATCTTTTATAAATTACAGCAAACACAACGAATTCTTTATGTTTTTAAGTATATCATCGGAAAAGTTGAATGACGAAATATATATCACAGTTATTGCTCCGGTCCTCGGCATAAACCGTACAGCTAAAGTAAGATCATTTCGGGATACGAAATGTAAATTATTTCGTGTTTTGTTATAATCAATTGGATGAAATACAAAAAGTAAAATGCAATGAACTTCAACGAAACCGGATAAACGAAATTCACAGTCAATGCCTGGGGATCACCTAAAAGAAATGACAATTCTATCGAAAGGTTCTCCACATTGTCTGGCATGTCTGGTGCCTACATGGAATAACACAAAAAAGAAATAAATTTAAACATTAATACAATACTTCTAAATAAATTAATCTTCATTGTAATATGAAGAAAGAGAAAAAAAAACAAGCTTATCGAATTAAAACTTTAAGAAAAAATACAGATTGAGTCAGATCAGCAATTAATAATTTATCAAATTAGAAAGAAAGATGGTAGGTCAATTGGTTGAATTTTGAGTCTGAAATGAATTGTTGTACTTGGCATTTGTCTCGGTTATGTGCGGGTTTAACAAAGACAAAAACAGAAAGGTAAGTATATAACAAATAATGAGAAAAACAAACAATAGTTGATAGTTTAATTCTAAATTAATTTGACATGAGGTCAGATGCAATCCTTTCTCAAAAACGTAATATTAATAAAGTGCATCGCATGCCTGTGGGTCTACCCGCAACATTGACTGCTTGACTAATTTTCACATCTTATTTTTTGTTTAAAAAAACTAAAAATTGCTTTGCCTCCATCAATGATATCGATTCAAGCGATTGCTATTATTATTTGATTTTATATTTCCTCGTTTAATTACATTGATATTCAAAGAGAATATGAGTTCTATAGGACAATGAAATTTAGAGGAAGAAAAGCGAGAAATATTGTTTTTTAATACCATTTACAAGAAATTCAATCATCACAATACCAGTAAATTTCACAAATAAATAAAAAAATATTCATTTCCACTATCATGCATATCAGCTATGTGTTATCTTTGTAACTACATAAACACTGCAGTCCTAAAAAGTGGATACGATTGGAAAAAAATGTACACAAGTGCTTACACTGGCTAACTTGATAATGAAGTTTTTCTGTTTTAGTTCAGTTCTTATCATTTTTTCACTTTCAAATATGAATATTGCCATTGCTCATAGAGGGATTTAACATATCTTGTTTCAAATTAATATTTCAATTTTGGATTGCAGAATGACAATCATAATTACAAAATTGTTCTTATAATGCTCCATAAATTTTTCACATTTATTTTGATGAGCTCATATTAAGTGAATTTTCTTTCTGCTTTAATAAAATGATATTAAAGGAAATTGTAAATTATAGGGCCTATATCTTATATACTGTATATCTGTGAACAGCACGACGACATACACTTTAAAGAAAATTGCCCAATTATTTAGAGCAATTATTTAGTAAAGGCATCTTTTGTTGAGTCAATATTCCCAAACAATATGTAAATTTTATTTGACATAATATTTTTCGCTACAAAACATATAGGCCTATCAAATGCCAGCTGTTAACGAAATAAGAGGGGTTTTTCTGAACCTTTTAGTATGACTCTTTTATTTTCATTACATGGCGTTTAATTTCTAAATTCAAAATATTTCCATTCTTCCTGTCCAATATAAATATAAAAAAGCAGGATACTTCATCACTCTAATTACTTGTAATTTCATGGAGAACTTTTTATCATTAGATCTACCCTGCTGTAAATATTACTGTCACACACTTTATTCATAGTGTGCTAATATACTGCTCCATGTGAAATTGCAATCAAAATTTCAAAATATTCAATATTATTATAACAATGTGAAGATAATTTTCTTCTGTGGACGTCTCTATAGGTTGAGTGTTCGGTGTATTATCATAGTGGACTCTGAGAATATGAGGTTCGTGTGAGTATGAGGATGATTTTGCATTGTGTTCCACACTGTGGGACACACTGAACACACCATGGACACACTTAACACAATAAGGACATACTGTGAACACACCATAGACACACTGTGAACACACGATGGACACACTGTGAACACACTATGGAAACACTGAACACACTAAGGACACACTGTGAACACACTCTGGACACACTTTGAACACACTATGGACACACTGAACACACTAAGGACACACTGTGAACACACGATGGACACACTTTGAATACTGAACACACTTAGGACACACTGAACACACGATGTACACACTTTGAATACTGAACACACTAAGGACACACTGAACACACAATGTACACACTTTGAACACTGAACACACTAAGGACACACTGTGAACACACTATGGAAACACTGGGACACACTGTCAACACACTGTGAACACACCATGGACACACTGAAAACATCAAGGACACATTGTAAACAAACAGAACACACGATGGACACCCTTTGAACATGCAGAGAATACACTATCAACACACTAAACACCTTGGACACACTGAACACAACATGGACACACTGTGGATATACTATGAACACACTGGCACACACTGTAAACACACTGGGACGCACTGTGAATACACTGTGAACACACCCACTGAAAACATCAAGGACACATTGTAAACAAACAGAACACACGATGGACACCCTTTGAACATGCAGAGAATACACTATCAACACACTGAACACACCTTGGACACACTGAACACATTATGGACACACTGAACACACTAAGGACACACTGTGAACACACGATGGACACACTTTGAACACTGAACACACTAAGGACACACTGTGAACACACTATGTAAACACTGGAACACACTGTCAACACACTGTGAACACACCATGGACACACTGAAAACATCAAGGACACATTGTAAACAAACAGAACACACGATGGACACCCTTTGAACATGCAGAGAATACACTATCAACACACTGAACACACCTTGGACACACTGAACACAACATGGACACACTGTGGATATACTATGAACACACTGGCACACACTGTAAACACACTGGGACACACTGTGAATACACTGTGAACACACCCACTACGAACACGCTAAGGACGGAACACACTGAGAACACATTATGGACAAAATGTATCACACAGTGTTCCTTCCAGCAAGGTATGAAAATCAAATAATTGTTTTCCAGGCGTATTAACTTTAAGCCAAGATCGCATCAATATGCCAAAAGATTCGCGCCAAACTTCCTAACGTCTTCGCCCAGCATTATTAAAAATCACTGCTCGCCGCACTTCAGCTTAATCATATTCACAATAATATTGAGATCAAGTGCGATCTATGGCTTATATGCGGCGGAAATCCTTCTATAATGTCTCTGTCATATGAGCTAAGCAGCAATCGCTTCGGAGAAATAGTAGGGACAGAAAGGGCAGATGGACGTCGGGAATGAGCAGAGATAATAATGGTGGAAATTACAAGGGTCCACGATGAGGGAAGAAAGAAAAGAGAACTTTAGATTCTAAAGAATAACGATGAAGTGGAATAATGAATAGAAATATAAAGAGGGAGACGGTCTTGGGGATACAGAGAGAGAGATGGGGGAGTGGCAGGGAGAAAGACGGGGTGCTGAACAAACAAACATAAAGAGTTTGCAGAGTGAGAAGTACAGAGAGACAGCCAGAAAGACATATTTGGACAGACAGACGCCCACAGGTACAGAGAGAAAGAGTCCTAGACAAAAATTTAAAAAAGGGGGGTGATGCTGGGAGTAACTTATTTGGAATATGACTTAGGTAATTTTAAGCAATTTATGTTACAAGAAAAATGTCATTTATTATCCTACTCTCTGAATAATTTAAATCTGACCGATTTTTCTTCTCAGTGTCATTACGATTTGGTCCCAAACCCATGAAACCAGTCTTGTTGATTGGTATTCAATTTGAAGACTTAAAGTTAATGTATACAGTGTACGGAAGTAAGTAAAGAAAGGTGGATGAGTGGGGAAGATAAATGGTAGGGGGTGAATGGATAGAAGGATGATGGGGAGGGATTGGGAGGGGAGGGGAGGGGAGGGAGGGGTGGGAGGAGGAGAAAAGGGGGAGTCGGGGCAGGGGTTAGCGGAGGGGAGAGAAGAGGAAGTGAATGTCCGGAGGATGGAGAGAGGGGGGGATAGAGCAGAGAGGAAGAAGGAAGAGAATGGGATGGAGAGAGATGAGAAAGCTGTGGAGGTACAAGGATCTTTCGTGATTGCGGCGCTGACGTTGTAATGTATCGCAGAACTTTGTAATCATAAACAACAACAAAATATCATAGTTATATTATGTACAAGGCATACCTACATAATGCAAATAATGTGAAGAATACACTCCATACAGTAATCCCTCTTAATCATTACCTTCCCTGCTAAAACCCGGCAACCCTGCACTTTATCTCGTAACTGTGATAGTTAATACCGAGGAGATCGAATCTCCTTGTTAATATAAAAATATCGCAAGCCCAGTTATGCGGCGGAGATAGCAAAGAGCTATAACAAGCATATAATGTTTATCAATATTCAGAGCAGCGTTGCATTCTTAATCCCCTTGGAACGAACTACATACAACACAACCCGATATAAAATACACATATCCAACATTGCATGGATAAATTGATTAGTGCGCTTAATTCGTGGGGAATTAACAAACGCAATGGAATTATTTCATTATTTTATCACTTGTAAAAATGTGCAGCCTTCGTTCAGGTCGTCTGCGAAATTACAAACTAAATCATGTATTAAGTGCTCTGTCGTTTCTATAACAAGCAAACATTTACAAAGTTAACATTTAATTCAATTTTGAAAGTGATTGAGTCATTCTAAAGGCCTCAATATAGTTTATATATTTTTATATTCATTTTCGTGCATTCACCTTGAAATTTCTATTTCGGAATGAATTTCGGGTTTCACTTCTGGAATTCCCTTTTCTTTGTGCTATAGATTATTGTGGTTAAATAAGTCCTTCAATTTTCGTCACACGCGCTTTTAATTACAAGTCTATTTAACAAATTTCAATTCTTGACATAAATGAATAAGTAATTCTTGACAAAAAAAAAAGGCTCCGCATTTTATTTCATTTATAAAAAGTAATAAAAATATCGGTGTCTAAAATATATGTAAGAAATACCCTACCACTAACTATGCGTTTAATAAAATCTGATTGAACTCTCAGCAGTGTTAGATGTTAAATTATAAATCCTGGACTGGGTTGAAGTTTATTCCTTTCGTTGCTTCCCGCTCATATAGATATATTTTTTAATCATATTATGTGTCTGGTTGTATGCTCTAACATGTCAATTTAACAAGGCCTTGCGAAATTTAATTTTTCTTTTTATCGTCACGAGTTTCTTCTGATTGTCAGCCAACGCTCGCTTTTAACCGTAACGCAAAACATTACACCGAGAAGGCATTTGTGTGAGCACGAACTTTAGTGAGGGAGATAAAACAGTTACACGCATATACACCTGTGTCAACAGACGCTTCGCTTGATGTGGAGTTAAATACACTGGCGTATCTGATGGGGGCGCTTGGGGCCTTTGACCCCCCCCCCCATCCCTCCCAAGAAAAAAATCAAAGAAAAAAAAGAGAAGGGATTGGAGAATATGATATTATACTCATATATTACTTTATTCAATTACGGTTTTCATTCAAAAGGGTCAATTTCTTACTTTTACCTCATACGCAATATTGTGTCCCCACAATTTTGGGGGCACATTTTACGCCAGTAGTTGAAAAGATATGTTTCTTCGACATCATGGCTTAATTCAAGATTCGATTCGCATGGCAGCTTGTATTAAGTGATTGTTAATCTTAATTTTTAAAGTTTTATTCAATGTCTTAAATACAGAGGGAGCTATTTTTTATAGTTTAAGTTCAGTGATATTATGTAAGCCTATATAAAATATTATGGGTAAGGACTACTTTTGTAAATGGACAAAAAAATAGATTCGTGATAAGTAATATTCGCCATAAATACACATTGACTGTTAACTAAAACTGTTAGAAAATCATAACACCATTCTTCGGTAGGTGCTTTTGTTTTTTCGTTTGTTTGTTTGTGTTTGCTTTGAATTGAAAATGACAATAGAAAAACCGTCCTCGTCTAACTCGCTGTTCGGAATGTATGTTTTCCCAAAGGCAGCTAAGAACTACCTTCACCTAAAATATGACTGCACTTGACTCGGCATGGCTCTATTTAAATGAGCAAAGCAGCAAGTCACTTGCATTGACTTGTGACTTGTTGCTGGCTTGACTTGACTTGACTTCTGACTCGATCCAATAGTTACTACATTAACCATGGAGCTATTAATAACTAGTCATATACGGGCAAACCCATCGGTGCGCCGCGGCGCGTCGCCGAACCCTTATCACGAATGCATCCCTGGTTCATGTCGGTAATCACTTACATTTTATGCGAACACATTTAACTTGTTCAATTCTCAGAGAGCGGTGATCAGACATGGACATTAAACTCGTCTAGGTGTCATATCCGTCCGTTATGCGACATCAGTATTCCTCATACTTAATTCATATCCATACATCAATATTCTATGTAACCAACACTGTGCCTCGATGACAGCATACATAATTCATAAAAAGGTTCACAAGATATTTATTGTGTTCTATTGTATTCTATTGACCGTAGGCGTGATTTTAAGGGGTTGTTCAATGGTGGGAACCGGGTTTATATTTAGTTATGTATAGGAACCCTCTTGGTAACATGGTTGAGAACCCCTTTAATCAAGTTTGCAACAAGTCTGGTCCTTGATATCACTTGTCCACATAGTGTTCCACAGTGTATCCACAATTCGCAACAAGGTGTGAAATCGTCTTTACACTGTTGAATTTGAACACTCGCACGATGTGAATGTGTCCACATTTTGGAATTATTGTCTCATCGTTAATAATAATAATATAAATAATAACGTAATATTTTAACCAGGGTAGCCATTTAAGTTCTGAAAACTGTTCTCCGGGCAGCGGACCCTGCTTAACATGATAATGTTATTATTACCCCGGCTTTAGCACGGCTACCTTGATCGGGCGCTCGAGCATTCAAGGAATTTCTTCCTACCGGGTACCCATTCACCTCACCTGGGTCGAGTGCGGCACAATGTGGGTAAATTCCTACCTGAAGGAAAACACGCAATGGCTTGGATTCGAACCCACGTCCCTCTGATTGAAATAAGAGTCGTAACCACTAGGCCACGAAGCTCCCATTGTTGAATTGAGTATTTTGCAGTGTGCACCACATTTCCACATAGTAAACGATGTGAGCACACTGTTAGCTTTCACCGTGCTCATGATATAGATGTGTCCACAGTCTGAAATTATCGTCACACGGTTATCTTTGAGGATTTTAATAGTGTCTGAATCATATTTTTCACATAGCCCACACTGTGAACACACTGTGAATACACTGTTCTCTACTATGTTCTTAGGAAGAATACTTCAAATCTCCTGCTTTTGTGTGTTTTTTACTCACTTTCTTTTATCATTAACGGCAAAATGCAACATGATTGCTGCCCCCCTTCCCACTCCGAATGTAATTCAATCTATGACTACTACTTTTTAGATAACCCCTTTTGTGTGAGATATAGGCCTATCCTTCAAATTCCAAGCAAGATGGCCTAGTGGTAAGAGCACCCATCCTAATGAACAGAAGGTCGTGGGTTCAATCATCTGCCGAGTTTTACCCCCAAAAATGGTTATGGGATCTTTGGTGCTGGACGTATTAAAATGGAGAAGTGTAATAACAGCATATTTATGTTCATAGAATAGAACGAAATAGACTTATTGAAAATTACAATACGCAAGTGTAGTGGCATTGTATAAATATTGTACTGTAATTGGGTTTTTTAACAAGATAATTTTTACAGATTTTTTAATAATCCCGGCCATTTTGTGTTTTAATTAATAGTAGATGTTTATGTTTTCTTATGGATGTAAGAGGAGTCATCTATATAAAGCCTCAGACACTCATGACACCTTCACAATGAGAAAGATTTGTATACATGTATAATTTTTTATGAGTTCTTTTGTGGACATGGAAAATATGAATAATTAAACAAATTTTAAAGAATCATTTCATTTTGCTCTCACATTTTTTTGGGGGGGAGGTGTCAGTACCCTCCCCAAGACTTGGCCCCTCAAATTACGCGCCTCGTAACTCTGTTGTAGCTGATAACCCAGCGGCATGTTTACGTCTTTCTCTAATAACTAATGAATGATATTTTTCTTTCAACGTACGTGATACAAATATCAAAAATAGAAAACGCCAACAGCCTTTATGGTTCATCAATTTTCACTGAACAGCCTATTCATTTTCCGATCGTTGCAATCATTCTGGAATGTCTTTTTATTTCTATAAATGCCCCTTTTAACCCCATAAACAGATCAAAATATAAAAGCAAATACTAGTAATCGTTTCTTCGTAAGAGGGGTGAGGTGGGTGACACTCTTAATGCAATGACGTCATAGGTTAATGAAATCTAACACATAACATCATAACATAACATCTCTTCCATTTTTTATCAGAGATTAGTTTCTTTCTAGTTGATATTTAAAGAATGGATGTTAAATCTGAACCGAGTACGAGTGGAAATCGTTACCAAGGGGCCTTAATATAGAATCGAACATAGGGCGATATATGCCATCGAAGATTTGGGGTTGGTAACACGAAGTATATCCTATATTTTATTTCGCTTATTTTTTGTGTTTTTTTTTTTTTTAAACAAAAAATCGCGGCATTCCTTCATTAGGACAACGTACATTTGAAGCTGCGGGCAAGTTGTTTTGGAAATCGATAAATCCCCGTATGTGACTTAAATAAAGAATATCCTTCTCCCAAGCAAATTTTAATTAAGGAAAATTATTCACCGATGTGTGTCGGCTTTCGGGGTGCGTCTGTACAGTATGTGCTGCAAAGTTCTATTTACTCTTTCATTCATTGAAATATTTGGTAGAAAAATAGAGGGGAGAAAAACACAAGATAACATCACAGTCTGAAAGCTATAATGATGATAGAGTTGGGGAGAGGGGGCAAATGGGATAGAAAGAGAGAGAAATATGATATTGGGACTGAGAAAGGGAGGGTTAAGAATGGGAGGGGAGAGATGGGTAAAGATGTAGAAAGATAGGAGGAGTAGAGAGAGGAAGTGAAGTGAATTGATGAGTCGGAGTTAAAATTGTAATTTAAAAGAAAAATCTAAAAGAATTAAAATTTATAACAAAGAAGAGTGCATTATCATTTCTTTTAGATGTTGAATGTTTGTCTCGTAAAAATATTGTTTAAAATAAAGTTTGCACAAAAATAAAGTTCGCATGCTAGTTAAAATTTCATACACTCGAAATGTCAAAAAACAAGAAAAAGAAAAGAAAAGTGCTGCCTTTTTTATTTGCACTTCAAAACTTTCATGATATGCACTAATAACTAAAGTGCCCTGAAATCAAAATCATGTGGGAAGAAATAAAACTCATGTTGTCAGCATGTCAGATCTGTTCGAAAGTTTAACATGAAGCACTTGGGGGAAAATAAATTGCTATGTTTCTTTGCTGATTACACGTTTTTACTTCTTCAATCAGACTGTCACAAAGAGTTCCCATCTCTCCCTTTGCGCATGTACCCACTCTGTATTTCCATTTCCCATATCTCTTTTTTCCCCCGCGTAATGAGGCAATAAGTAGAGATAATTTCACTGGCGTCGAATTGAGTGAGAGCATACCCCAAGAGCGGGACTGAGCTGCATTTAGACCTCAAAACTAAAAAGAGAAAAATATGATTCATGTACAACATATACATGGATACTTCTAACTTCTAAGGCAATCATGACGAGTGTTACGGCTGAATAAAAATTTCAACACCAAGTTCCAGGCCAGAGCCTTTGATATTCGCGCGAAAAAAAAAGGATTTGGGCAGCGCGAATGATGTTATTAAATCATGTGGTGGTGGGGTGGTTTGAATATCGATTTTCTCAAATATGATATCTGGGCGCAATATTGTAATTAATCCATTCATGCAATCTCACATTACCATTTTGGTAAGCAAGAAGGAGCTCTCTGATTGGTCACAATTACGCATGCGGGTAGAGCAGTGCAGGGCGACAGCTCCTCCCCCCCCCAAAAAAAAAAAAAAAAGTTTTAAAGAATGAAAGATTGGAAAACAAAAGAGGGAAAAAAATGAATTGAAATAGGGCGTCCCGCCACCCCCCGAAAAAAATAGGATGGTATCGTCTCTAAGTACGAGCAGCACAAGAGCGCATTGAACATAAATTGTACATTTCCGGTGACGGGGTCGCTGGTTTTCCATGACTGATCATAATTTATTTGATCCCACGTTCTCTAAAATGTGCACTCAGATATTGTTTTATACATATTTTTCGCGTACAATTTTTCTCCCTTAAAATGAATATCTTTTTCTTCACACTAAATATCTTATTTGAATTTTAGGTCCACCAACGAATAAAACTTGTCACGTGTTCACCCTGAAGAAAAGTTTGTTGTAAAAATAGAAGAAAAGCGAAAAAAAAAATTGGTGAAGGTTTGAGGAAAGATCCATTAGAGATTAAATTATTAGAAGTTTAAGTTTGGGATTTGGGACGTCATAAACGAGCAGTTGCCCGTTTGTTATGTAATATAAAACTCATAAATTTCAATTTTTAATCGTTATGACTTATTTTTGTTTTGTTTTATAGGAACGGTTGTGAAAAGAATTGTCTATTGATATACTGAATGGAACAGCAAAAAACATTTTCTATTTTCTGTGAAAATGACATTTCACTGAATTTTTACCGAATGATATGAAAGAAAGTTGCTCGCATATGACGTCACAAATCCTTTAATTAAAATGCTAATAACTTGTTTATTCTTTGATCGATTTTCTCAAACCTTCAGCAATGTTTTTTATTATTTTTTTTTCTATTTTTACAATAAACTTTTTGTCAGGGTGAACTTCCCTTGAAGTGAGTACCCTTGGTAATGGTATAAGAACAATATTTTTGCCTTCCACCCTAATGGATGAACAGAAATGAACACATTTATCGATTACAGCCATTTAGTAAATTTATAAATAAAAAAGTTTACAAGAATCTAGTTAAATATTTTAACTGGCGCCCCTGCCCGTTTCACCATACGAATCCGAATTTGATAAACATGAAGAAAAATATGAATGCAGAATAATACATGTGTGGTGCAGTGCCTATGTAATTACATTCATAACTAACAAGTACGTTATGAGGCGCCGAATGTACCAATATTATATAGAACAATTATTTGTTATATAATCATTATTTATTAAATAATAACTATTATTTATATATAATTTACATTTTATTTGTAAATAACTACTATTATATAAAATATCATTTCTAATTATTTATATATAATTCCAAGTAATACTTCATTATTTGTAAATAATAATAGTTCGACATTCCATTATTTATAAATAATGATTATTTGTTTTTCATTATTTATAAATAATGATTATTTGTTTTTCATTATTTATAAATAATGATTATTTGTTTTTCATTATTTACAAATAATGATTATTTGTTTTTCATTATTTATAAATAATGATTATTTGTTTTTCATTATTTATAAATAATGATTATTTGTTTTTCATTATTTACAAATAATGATTATTTGTTTTTCATTATTTATAAATAATGATTATTTGTTTTTCATTATTTATAAATAATGATTATTTGTTTTTCATTATTTATAAATAATGATTATTTGTTTTTCATTATTTACAAATAATGATTATTTGTTTTTCATTATTTATAAATAATGATTATTTGTTTTTCATTATTTATAAATAATTTGTTGAGTTTTCCATTATTTATAAATAATGATTATTTGTTAAATAATGAAAACGTCTACTTCATTATTTATAAATAATTTTTTCGAGTGCACCATTATTCTCATTATTTATAAATAATCATTATTTAATGTTCGAGTTTTCCATTATTTATAAATAAAGATTATTTGTTAAATAATGAAATATCTACTTCATTATTTATAAATAATAATTTTGTTTCAATATCCCATTATTTATAAATAATCATTATTTATAAACAATTTTTACAGTTTGCCATTATATACAAATAATCATTATTTATATACAAATAACCATTATTTATTAAATAATGCCATTATTTATTATATAATGCCATTATTTATTAAATAATGCCATTATTTATTAAATAATGGAAAACTCGCTATAACATGCAAATGTGGGACCGCCCATGATATGAATATTCATAATGCGATTTCCTTTCTCGTGATTTTTCTTCACAAATTTTTGTCCATTTCCTCTTCATAATGACATTTCCTGAAGCAATTTTCTAGGGATATGGTCTGATTGTAATATTCTTCATTTTCTATATAACTTCGTCTTCGTAGAAATATCAAAAAGTGTAATTTTATACGATTTTTCCTACAGTTCACAATCCCCATAGGCGCGCGTGTATCGTAGGGACAACCGGTGAATCGACGGAGTGCTCTTCATCGAAATACTACGTTGGTTGGTCCCCGGAAGTGGCGGGCGGAATTTAGCCCGAATCCTCGATGGAAGTCGATCAAGTGCATATGAGCTGAGAGAGTGAAATATCAGTGTATACTTGTACAGGCCCTTCTACTTTTTATAAATATAAGTTTCAGTTCTAATAATGCACTTTAAATACATTTTGGAGTGTCTGTTTGAGGCGTTTGGGGCGATTTCACCCTGGCCCCAAAATGCTCGCAACGACAATACGGGGGCATGATGACCCCTAATTTTTTAAAAACTTATTTTTCTATTGAAAATTATCACAAAATTCACCAAAAGTGTGCACGAAAGCCTTCGTATTTCACTTTTAAAACTCCAAAAAGTGCCCAAATGACAAAGCTTGGTCGCTTCGCTGTGTCGCTTTCAACTTGAGAACGTTTACGCGTCTGCTTCCCCCCCCCCCCCCCCCTCCTCCGAAAGAAATTCTGTATACGCGGCCATGCTCTAAAGAGCCTGGCACATTGATTTATGTATACTTCATTTTCATTATTTTTATCTCATTATCATCATGGCCTTACGCAGAATTTTTTCCGGGGGGGGGGGGGTGGGGGGAGCAGGACGCGCGTAAACTTTCTCATAAAAATCTTGAAAAAGCGAAGCGACCAAGCTTGTCATTTGAGCTTGGTCGCGTCGCTGTCTCGCTTTCAAGATTTTTTTGAGAAACTTTACGCGCGTCCTAGCTGCTCCCCCCCCCCCCCGGTAAAAATTCTGTGTAAGGCCATGATGATGATGTGATAAAAATAATGAAAATGAAAAGTACATATAAATCAATGTGCCATATGCTCTTTTGAGCATGGCCGTTCACAGAATTTCTTTCGGGGGGTGGGGGCAGACGCGTGTAAACGTTCTCAAGTTGAAAGCGAGACAGCGAAGCGACCAAGCTTGTCATTTGGGCTTGGTCCCGTGGCTGTCTCGCTTTCAAGATTTTTTTGAGAAAGTTTACGCGCGTCATGCTCCGGCCCCGGCCCCCCTGGAAAAAATTCTGCGTAAGGCCATGTTGATAATGAGATAAAAATAATGAAAATGAAAGTATACATAAATCAATGTGCCAGGCTCTTTAGAGCATGGCCGTATACAGAATTTCTTTCGGAGGAGGGGGGGGGGGAAGCAGACGCGTAAACGTTCTCAAGTTGAAAGCGACACAGCGAAGCGACCAAGCTTGTCATTTGGGCACTTTTTGGAGTTTTAAAAGTGAAATACGAAGGCTTTCGTGCACACTTTTGGTGAATTTTGTGATAATTTTCAATAGAAAAATAAGTTTTTAAAAATTTAGGGGTCATCATGCCCCCGTATTGTCATTGCGAGCATTTTGGGGCCAGGGTGAAATCGCCCCAAACGCCTCAAACAGACACTCCAAAATGTATTTGAAGTGCATTATTAGAACTGAAACTTATCTCTACACCAGGAAAAATTAACTTAACAAAAAAAGCAACAAGAAATATTTATAAAAAGTAGAAGGGCCTGTACAAGTACACTGATATTTCACTCTCTCAGCTAATATGCACTTGATCGACTTCCGTCGAGGATTCGGGCTAAATTCCGCCCGCCACTTCCGGGGACCAACCAACGTAGTATTTCGATGAAGAGCACTCCGTCGATTCACCGGTTGTCCCTACCGTACACGCGCGCCTATGGGGATTGTGAACTGTAGGAAAAATCGAATAAAATTACACTTTTTGATATTTCTACGAAGACGAAGTTATATAGAAAATGAAGAATATTACAATCAGACTATATCCCTAGAAAATTGCTTCAAGAAATGTCATTATGAAGAGGAAATGGACAAAAATTTGTGAAGAAAAATCACGAAAAAGGAAATCGCATTATGAATATTCATATCATGGGCGGTCCCACATTTGCATGTTATAGCGAGTTTTCCATTATTTAATAAATAATGGCATTATTTAATAAATAATGGCATTATATAATAAATAATGGCATTATTTAATAAATAATGGTTATTTGTATATAAATAATGATTATTTGTATATAATGGCAAACTGTAAAAATTGTTTATAAATAATGATTATTTATAAATAATGGGATATTGAAACAAAATTATTATTTATAAATAATGAAGTAGATATTTCATTATTTAACAAATAATCTTTATTTATAAATAATGGAAAACTCGAACATTAAATAATGATTATTTATAAATAATGAGAATAATGGTGCACTCGAAAAAATTATTTATAAATAATGAAGTAGACGTTTTCATTATTTAACAAATAATCATTATTTATAAATAATGGAAAACTCAACAAATTATTTATAAATAATGAAAAACAAATAATCATTATTTATAAATAATGAAAAACAAATAATCATTATTTGTAAATAATGAAAAACAAATAATCATTATTTATAAATAATGAAAAACAAATAATCATTATTTATAAATAATGAAAAACAAATAATCATTATTTATAAATAATGAAAAACAAATAATCATTATTTGTAAATAATGAAAAACAAATAATCATTATTTATAAATAATGAAAAACAAATAATCATTATTTATAAATAATGAAAAACAAATAATCATTATTTGTAAATAATGAAAAACAAATAATCATTATTTATAAATAATGAAAAACAAATAATCATTATTTATAAATAATGAAAAACAAATAATCATTATTTATAAATAATGGAATGTCGAACTATTATTATTTACAAATAATGAAGTATTACTTGGAATTATATATAAATAATTAGAAATGATATTTTATATAATAGTAGTTATTTACAAATAAAATGTAAATTATATATAAATAATAGTTATTATTTAATAAATAATGATTATATAACAAATAATTGTTCTATATAATATTGGTACATTCGGCGCCTCATAGTACGTGAGCTATAAATAAGTAGCCTATGAGACACATTGCGATGATAGCATGAGATTGTAATTGTATGATTCTAGCTCATACACGAAAAAGAGATACATATTAACCTACCATTACGAATAAACTAGTTCATCGTCACCACCCCTCAGGGCCTGTGCAGATTGAATGGTGGAAAGAATATACGAATGATGTGAGGCCCCAAATGGAATTGATATTGCAGCTTTCCACGTTGTATCGCCCTGTTGCATATGCACTCGGGATTAGCCCAAGTGCTGTGGGAGGATTTTGGGAGACCTGGGTCTGTATAGGCCTCCTGTTAGGCAATTTGCTAATTCTCCGGGCCTACTATGACCATGGACCTACTAGCAAATGACCATAGCACCGATTTTATAAAAACTTGTGATAACAAAGTTGCAATAACAGTCTCAAGCTACTGACATCATTAAATTTGAAATAATGGCTGAGCATTGTAAGTCTTTTCGAAACGGGACCCAGGGCACCGTTTCATGAAAGCTGTCGGCACTGACAAGTTGTCATTATCGCCAGTTACCAAGGTAACCGTGGATTATCCTCATATCCGCAGACCAATCAGATGTTTGGGAAACCATGGTGAAACACGACCATTCACGCCCGCCTAACGCAAAACTGAGCAAATTGATCCCAGGGCGCATTGTCTCATTGTGATTGATTACAAAGACCAATCTGTACAGGTGTCGTTCAATCAAACAGTGCGATGAACTGCTAAATAGTTTTGTGTTACGGGGCCCAGGGTCCTGGGGCCCGTTTCTCAACACCGTCATAAGTCTAACTTCTTGACTAACTCGGAAAAAGTGAGCTACTTGTCCGCTAACCGTTTCACGAAGCCCTCTTTACCAAGATCGGGTACAACAACCTCACTAAATATTTATGACACCTCCGAACCTGTCATAACTTCTTTCTTAATGACGTAGTGGCATCACATGTGTAGACTATGACAAGCAAAAGTGCCTAGATATTTGAAAATAACAATCTTACGTAATCAATCATAGAGGTTGAAATTACATCACAAAACAAGTGGGATAATGCATTCAATGATAATTCCAATAAAAAGAAACTATAAAAACTGTTGGTAAAACGCCACAAAACCATTCAGTTTGATATAGTAAAATGACTTAATCGATAAAGATTCTACCACGTCAGGCCATCCATAACTGGACTCGTATTTGTCGTTTTCAAACCCCTATTAACATTTGGATAAATTCTATCTCTAATTTATGCATAGAATTTGTCAAATCGTATGTTTCAGTTTCAAAGATTTATTTTTGTTTTTGTTAAACTATATTTTGATGATGTTTGGAATCGTAGAAGGGCGTATAATTGTCATCATTTTACAAAGAAAACCGTTATTGTTTGCTTTCGCAAACTATTAAAATTCGATGTCGCGGGGGTACCCATCTCAACGTCCACATGTGATTTTCTAGTCATGAAATGATTTATTCATAATTTAATTTTCTCAGCAATTGAATGCTCCAATCTTCATGGTCTAAGTATGTATGATGCATAATTTACATGTGCTATTATTTTGAAAAGATGTATTTCCCTATTCATCACAATATTTGCAATTTTGTCATAATTTTTCTTTTTGAAAATAATGCTAGTTTGTGACTAAGGCTACGTCTCGTCTGCTCTTTTTACCGATAGTATCGATATCAAGGTATTCTAGTTAGGAAGCCTTTCGAGAAACAGGTTTAGTAAGATTGGAACTATCACCGTGGTTGGAGAATAAAGATATGACTAACTTGTCCAGGTGTTGAGAAACGGGCCCCTGTCTGACAAAGATTTGTGCTCGATTAAATCAATCGTAACCATGGAAAGCCAGCGAAATCACCACCTACATGTAGTCTGCTGTGCAAACCCTTCACTCGAGTTAAGGGTCTGAATGTGCAGCCTACTCATGCCTTGTGTACTGAAGGCCCTCTCGCTCAGGAACAGCAAGTTTTTTATGCGCTAGTCTTTGTGTGGAGACACACTTGCTGATCAAAGTTTCAATCAGGGTCTGTGCCTGCAGACTAACCTACATGTAGCATCAACGTACTCATGCAAAGTGGATCCTAACTGCAGTATGACAAACACTGTTGCATGCACTATCGTTATGAAAGATCGAGCTCCTCCGTTTCTTTTCCTTTATTTGAGAAGGGACAGTCCACGCATGCGATTATGACATCAATGGCTAACCATAGTTGGGTTTGATGGGATCAATGATCAATCTTTGAAAGACGGAACCCATGAAATGAATCTTGAGTAGACAACGAATCAGACGCTAGCAGCGTTAGACAGTTCGAATGGATTGCGAATATTTTTTCCCCTATTTAAGTCTAAAAGCCCCCCTTAAGCTTTGGTTTTGGGTCTATAATGTAAATTATGCCATCAAAATAATCATACAATACTCAATGTTTTATTCTATTTGTAATGCTTATTGATTTATGTTGCAATGTGAGACTCGTATGGAAGAGCGTAGTGCAACACATATCCCCTAAACATTTTTTTCCTTCGGGGATTTTTTAAATCATAACCAGCAGAAGCTGTTAAAAAAAGCACCCTCCCCTAAAAAAAAATCCCCTTATCTGGAGGTTATTCACATGTGACCAACACACAGTCCCCACCACTCTTTATCCATTCGCTCAGGCGGCAATTACTGAGAGAAAATAGAAATTAAGATGCTTGATCAAAGCGCCAATTCTTGATGCAATGCATGCTTTGATCACAACATGCTATCATCCTCCGTTGAAACTATACTTTTTCGTGATATCCTGGGGGGGGGGGGGTTATTGGCACACCGTTTCTGTTACGAAAATAATTAATTTCATTTTCGGAAAAACGAACCTTATTTCATTTTCGGACTAACGAACCTTCGGATTAACGAACCTTATCTCGTTTTCGGAATAACGAACCTTATTTCGTTACCGGATTAACGAGCCTTCGGAATAACGAACCTTTGGAATAACGAATGTAACCCTTTAAATCACATATTATTTGCAGGTGACATGTTTTGCATGGAATGTTAATACCGGTATTGTAAAATATCTGCTGAGTGCTCCAAAAAAGACACAATGTCAACGTCTTCGAAATAGCTAGGCCTCAAAGACTATTTGTATATTAAATCAGTAAAAAGATCATTGGACCAAGACATTTCCATGTGGGACGCCTGCATCTCAGCTTTTCTACATTCAGAAACATAACCAAAACTTATCATTCCTGTTTTTACGTGTGAATTGTTATTAATATTTTTGACAATGGAATTGTCGGCTCCACACTCTCTCGAAGACCCCGAAGAAATCAATAATTTCGTTAAATTTCTGATCAACTAGCACAGGAATAGCAACAGATTACCATTTGTTACTTAAAGTTAAACCATGACAGATTTAACTCACATAATCAAAGAAATCGTGAGTGAACATTAAGACCTCATTGTTTAAAATGAAAAAAAGTCTGATCTGTTTGTTCTGTTCGGACTTGAGTGACAACAACATCCTACACATTCTAGTTACGAGATCATGAAGACAGACACGTGCCAATCTGGCTTGCTTTTCTCATTATATGGTATTCATTCGATGTTCCAGATCCAGTTCTTCCTTATTTCTATTCCCGATACATTGTAGACATTCGCTTTTCCTGGCCCACTTCCATCCACCCCCATCTATTTACCAGACCGCTTTAAATCGAGCAACGGAATTGTGCCTGAATGTTATTTACCGATGATTGTTAATGCAGAAAGCAGCACTTGGCGATTAAGGTTTTATGATGAACGTGCACTTAGCACCCCGGTGACAGTTTCTCGAGGAGAGGGCATGTACTGCAGACAGTAGAGGCAGCTATATGGTGTTAATTGTGAATAGGTATTGGATAGCGTCGTCCAGTGAATTCAAAATCAGAAACAGCAGAGTGATTGGTTTGTAGGACGATCTTCTAAAGATATGAAAACATTTGCGAAAATGAAACATGGAACCTATCTCAAATGAAAACAAAAAATTGGGCTTGTAAGGAAAATCACCCCCCCCCCCAAGTCATCAACTCATCCAACTTTAAACTACCCATGATGATGATTGAATATACGTCGGAAGACATACGCAATGTATGTTGTTAGGCCTAAAGTTAAATTGTTTTACATGTAATATGATCATACACGTACGTAATGCTGGAAACATCTGTCAATCATCCTAAAACTTCCCCCGCCGACACCGAAAATGTACGTTCTTTACAATGATCACTATATATCTCTACGTTACAGGGCGGGAACGTTCTCGACAATGCTAGATACTGCAATAAAATTCTATGTAACAAAATCTGACCAATCGAATCGATTCCCCTTTCACGCATGCGCCGACGGTATTTGTATCCATCTTCTGTATTTTTCACGGCGTTATTTAGGAGATAAAAAAGAAAAGTGTTGGTTAAGAGAAAGTGACAAGTGACACAAGATTCGTCTACCTTGAGTAAGAGAAAATTTGAGTACACTACAGAACTCTGGTGATATATTGAGTGGGAAGCAAACTGACATTTAATGTTTAGTGTCAAGAATATGAATAGAACTATAATTTATATCAGATCAAAACATTATGTTAAATTATTCTATCGGGCTTCAAACTGTCCAAAAGCTGTCCAAAGTGACCAACTGATTAGGCTTTTTGTTATGCATCAGACGACCATCATCACCCATGTAAAAAAGGAGTGTATAGAATGTATATAGCATGTCAAATGGTGAACTTATGCTCGCACTTAATATCTAAATATCGGTAGTTCCGGATGGAAATTGTGCCAATCAAGAAAATAGACTGCAATAATAACGATAATTATAATAATGATTATAATTGCATTCACTCCTGTTATATGATCGAAATTACAGAAGTCAATATGGTATCACCTGATCGAGAAATAAGAACAATCGTGAGTACATGTCATTAGAATCTTCATATTTAGCTTTCATTACGATCAGATCAAACCTCCCAGTGGTCCATTTTGCAACAATCTTCCTCCGGGCATAAATACAATTTTAGAAACCACTTTTTTATCAATTGAAAGGTCACAATTAACAAAACAAAAAAAACCGAAGAAATAAGTTTAGACGAAATAATTAAAATGACGTTACGAACCCTTCCCCTAAATAGGGGGGGGGGCAGGGAATAGAAAAAATAACTAAAAAAAACATATATTTATCTAAATATTAATCAACACACAAAAGTATAACCTTACCCAACATGTTCAGTGAAATAAATCAATTAAAATAATATCTCGTCATCACATAGCACTAACTATCATGAACTATTAGTTTGATCAGTAAAGAATCTGGATCGTTTCGCCTGAAAAAGAATACATTGGAGACCAACACAGGACAATAGAGGAATGTTGAGAATAGTGCGTTAGATTCTGGATGAATATTCTTTTAAGAAAAAAAAATGAATAGACCCAATAAGGGTATTATTAGGATGCTCTGTTTACTAACATGCTTTTTTTTTGTCGTATTTTGATATCAAATCAGCATTCCATGTAGTATTTGTTTGGTTTCATGTCGGCCTGATTCTATTATCACTCTCCTCATGTGATCATGATTTTACCGAATAATTAGGATACGAAAAGTGAAGATTGCAGTTATGGTAACTCCGTTCAACCATAAATTCCTAAAGCTCATAACGTAATTTCTCGACAGATTGGTCACCGTTATTTATTTATAAGTCCTAAAGATTATAAAAGTGCTTTGTTTCATGGACTAGTATTATCTACCTCAAAATATTAAGAATATTGATAACTAAAGAATGTCAAGTCATCTGTAAAAAAAAAAACGCTTTAACCAATACCGATCCCTATATCAGAAGGTTTGAACTTTTATCTCTCTGCTCTCAACTGTTACTTCCTTGCTGTTTTATTTTTCATTTTCTTACATCCCTAAATCAACTTTCGTCGTATTTATTCATATAAAAGCTATAGTATTGGATCTTTGTTGTAAACTTGTAATGTTTATACGAATTTCAATATATGTTGGCTCTCCATGTATTAACCTCATTCATTGTATTTAATTGCAAAGTTGCATTGTTTGTTATCCAGGGACCTCGTGGATGATCAATTGTTGTCGAATAAAATACCCCGGTGAAATAATAATATGAATTAAAAGACTTTTTAATGAAATGGGCGAACAACCTGATTATTCAACACACACAAAAAGAATATCGAAATGGTTCTTATTGATGATTCCTTGCTCTGTTCGGAACCCTTTTAAGTTCCGACTATCATGAGTAATGTCGCATTCTATTAATACTACTATATGAAGTCGCAACATTATCTTTCCTTTCGCACCAGCTGACGAGCCCATTTACCAGGGACAGCCCATGGTCTCCGACAGTCTGCCCACTAAGTAACCCAAGGTATGTCAGTGTTTGCTGAATTAACACAGATTAGAGCAGTTCAGCTAATTGATTTTGCGACAAGCATTCAAGGGTTCCATGGCAAAAGAGGCGTGTTTGAAAATCGAACGAAAGGTAAATACAAAATGCATGCATCTCATTGGATCACATCAAGTTTTGTTTGGTTTTTGGACTTGTGTCCGATTGCACTTGTTTGTGCAACGGATCCCAAGACTAGACTTGGGCGCCACAGGATATTTCGGTTATGAATTATGCAGGTAGGCAGGTACACAAGAACTTGTTGTCCCGTGGCGCCGTTTAATCAATCTGAAAGGAGGATCTGAAGAAACGAGAAAGGAGCGACCGAGTCTGGGAAAGTGCACTCATATTGGGAGATTGAAAAAAATAATAGACAGTTACTCAGTTAGTGAATAACATGAAAGCGAAAATGAGAATGCACCAAAAGTAACATGCAATCTGTTGGCTTTGCATGTTACAAACCATGGAGTAACCATGATCAAATCTAGGGTCCTATAAGACAGATCAAAGAGAAAAATCCAAGCCTAAGGACTGCCCTGATATCAGCTAACTTTTCATGTATACAGTCATCAATGGACGTGCAATTCCCTGGCACACCCATATTCAACCATGGAAGTAGTACGACATGGATGCACCACCTAAAAATAGATATCTCCATGATAAAGATTAATGAGCAAACCAACATCTGCTTTCAAATCCAGGATATTTCAAGGGGCACTGCATGCATGGTGACCTTCGTGTAACCTTTGATGATGTGAATGCCCTAATTACAACGATCCCGAAATTACATCTGAATTACAAGGCGATGCTTACTTTACTTCAACATCTTCTCTTCGGTTTTTTTTTTCATTGCAATTAGTGCTTACTACCATTGATGCTCCTTTCTGTGCGCGACAACGCATAAGAGGATAACCTGTAACGCTTCAAGTGTCGGGAAGAGGTAAAGAGGAAGCAAAGATCTTTGCAGCTCGTGCATCTTTAAAAGTGATATTCCCATTGTTAATTTAACAAACTAAACCCTACAACTGCCTATTTATACCATGGGACTGTGTATGTTCGCTTTGAAATGAAAGAATTAGTAACCGACTGGGTATTGTCGTGCTGCCCTATGGGGGAAAGTGGTGAATAATGGCACGCGTTGTATACCAGAAGCCGCGCAAGAAGATAAGCTCTTATCTTTATTTACATAATTGACAAGGGGGTTAAAGGAAGCAAAGTTTTGTTAGTCAAGGACGGTTTAACACGTTGATACAACAGCTTACCGTTTGTGTAAATGCCGCCTGCAGCAAGAGAAATGGAAGTATGATTGCTGAGCATGAGATCCCATCGTGCGAGGCAGTCAAGAAGATATCACTCAAGGTAACTTTCAGTTTTCCCGCCATCTCAATTATGGTTTATCATGAAAATCAAAGAATGGAGGTTCCAAAATACACATTAAAAATCATCTAGTTGAATGAAATAAAGTTTGCCGATGAGCTCCTTGATGTTCTGTTGATATGAAATTCAGACATTTCTAACAAGAAGAGAAAACTCCAAGTGGTCACAATTCAAACTCGTATATCCAAGATGTCAATTTCTCATGTTCAATTTAGTCACAAACTTCATTTCGTTTTAAAAAAAATGAAAATCTTCTACGTATTCCTTTACAAAACCAGTTGCACATGAACTTGATGAAGTAAAATGAATGCTTCGACACGACGAGATGGCTAAACTGGGGTTGACGATTGTCCGATTCCGATCTTGTGGCACCGAGTCGAGCATTAACTGAGCTGTGAATATTCGATTTTATTCATCTTCCACGTTCGCTCATCAGTTTCTGTTTCCTGATTTTCTAGCGATAAAAAGGATCAACTTTTATAAGATTCAGCATAGATGGGTGATGACCGTCTCACCTAGATAATCCGAAGTCGTCACTGTTGCTTCGAAGCTTTGTACTGACTATTGATCATGTGGAACCAATGTCTCACATTCGAAACAATGAGTACATAGGACAATGGCACCACTGTGTAGCTTCAACTTGAATAATAGGGGCCTTATTACCCCTTATCATTGCATCAATCCAAGTATCACCTTTTCAAGACCAGTCAGGGCGGGATGTGTTCGGTTAATGGTCAGTCGAAGATATTCATGAATTTAAAAAAACATGAAATCTCATGCATGATGTTTCAACGTACAAATGTTAAAATTTTCCCCCGATAGAGGGTTCCACGAATCTAACAATAGAAAAATCACCTTAAAGTCATCTCCATCTGGGTTAATCATTCCATGGAAATAAATCACAAATTTCCAAATATGAACCCGACGTTGTCTTCTCAAGAAAGAACTTGATTTAAAAAAATGTTTCATCCAAGCGATTTGAAAATAATGATAAAGTTACAAAGTTCTCAAGAATTACTCGATTCCTCTTTGATTGCAGGTCAAACTGCGAAGAGTTACAACCTTACCTTTTTACAGGTGTAAGGAGTCGTCCCGGTGTGACTTGGGTGGTAATCTCCAAGGAAAGCGTTGATGGGTGGTTACAAACTGCGATGTGTGATGATGTTTTTTTTTTCAGTTGAAAAGTTTGATAACAAAAAACATTTGTTTCTTTTCTAAAGAGATTCACCAAACAAACTTCCGAGTTTGTCGAAATGCTTCCTCCTCTAGTTTAATCCTTTTCGCGTTTGAAAACGGGATATAAAAGTGGGGCGCATTATGTTCTTGAGACGAGACAGAGGAGTGCAATATTCGCCGGTAACGCGATCCCTGACGACCAGGGATTTGGGTCGGCGATCTCGGATGGACGCGGAGGTGGCGTGATTTGCATGAATTCGTAACTAAACTCGATAACCCCCCGGTTCATCAGGTCCTCGGGTTGATGCAGTAAGTGAGAAGGTACACGAGCGAGAATTCAAGTGAAAGCGAAGAATAGGGGAGAGAGTGACGGAAACAGGGATGTGAGGTGAAGCGTGAAATAGTCCAGGGGTTGATGCGGCGGCGATCCGATGAAGAAAGAAGCTATTCTCCCCGACCGCACGGTGGAGTCGGTCTCACGTGTTGCTGGCAAGCCGAGTTACGTTACAATGTTTACGTTGCCAGTCCAGCTGCTATAAATACACCGATGCACCGAGGATGGGGATGGGAGGAGTGATTGGCAAATTGAGACGGAGGGGATGAAGAGATGATGAAGCTGGTAGAAAATAAACGGGCGCATAGAGATAAAGTACCTCCAGCAGTTTCGTGGGGGCCCTCCACTTCATGTGTTTCTGTGGTAGATGGCTAGTCTCTCGGTTCAGACTGGGACTATACCATGATTGCACCAAGGTCACTGCCCTGATCACAGTAGATGTATGTGTATGTGTGTGTGTGGGTGTGTGTGAGGGTGTGGGTGTGTGTGTGTCTGTGTTTTGTTATAAGTTCTGTGTGGGAGAAAGAGATAGACGATATCATATTGGGTGGCTATATATAGTGCGTATAAAAAACGGGACAGTTTTGAAAACGTCTATCAAAATTTTGTTTCAAAGTATGATGTCTATATTTTGTTGTTAATAGATGATCTGAAGTCTTATCTTTCAAATGCCATTAAAAAATATATAAGTTTCGTTCATGCTTGAGCGAACACGGAACACATTTGTGAGGGGATCACAATAAGGCTTGCACCAAATGGCAGAAAATGAGACAATACTGATCATCAGACTTCTTGCTAATCAGCAAATTTCCTTTTAATCTTTTCATGCTGTCAAAATCCATTTACAAATCTACTCATTTACTTCAATTGTTTTTGTTGGTGTTTATTAATATGGTATCTTTTAGCATTGAATGTTTTTTCATAAGTAAAAACAAAAAAATGTCAACCCAAGTATTGGGGATTCGTATGATTAATGGGATTGCTTGTAATTTGATCAAATCCTTTTATTGTGGGCTGCAGAGGTTTTGGTGCCTTTGAAAGACATGAATCCTTCTGTTAGAAGTAATATTGTCCTGTCAAGCACACAATTTGACTTGTTCAGGGAATCAATGTCCCCTTGACAATAGGATTCATGTCTTTCAAATGCACCATAACCTTTTTTGCACATAATAAAAGGATATGATTACAAGCTCTTCCATTAATAATGGATATCTCCTTGCTTAGGTTGACAATTTTTGTTCTTACTTATGAAAGAATATTCAATGCTAAAATATAACAAATTTAAATGAAACAAGGTGGTTTGCAAACCATAAGTCTCTCCTGATTTCACGATAATTAAAATAAGCTATATAATCTTTTTACCCCTAGACGACCTTTGACCCCATCATCCTCATGGATACATATGTAGTATTACCCAAGGATCATATGTGCTAAGTATGAACATGATTGATGCAGAAAAAAGAAATCAGCGGAAGTTGAACAAAAACTTAAAAATAGGATGGACATGACCACATATCATTTGACCTTTTGACCCGTAGAGGACCTTCGATCTCATCATCCTCATGGACAGATATGTAAAATTATCCAATGATAATATTTACCAAGTATGAACATAATTGATGTAGAAATAAAGAAATGACAGCAAATTGAATAAAAACTAGCAAGAAGTCTGATGATCAGTATTTTCTAATTTTCTGGCATTTGGCGCAAGCTTTTTTTTAACCCCTCACAAAAACGTCTTGTGTTCGCTCAAGCATGAACGAAACTCATTTTTTTCAAAAGCATTTGAAAGATAAGACATCAGAGCATCTATTAGCATAAAATTATAGACATCGTAATTTGAAACAAAATTTTGATAGACTTTTCTAAACTGTCCCGGTTTTTTTATACGCACTGTATAGTGTAAGTGTTTGTGGAAGGGTGGATGTGTGTGAGGATGTGTGTGTGTGCGTGTGTGAGAGGGAGAGAGTATGAGATAGGGTGTGTGAGCGAGACCAGGGGTAGTAAAAGCAAGGGGGTATCAGTTTTACCTCCTTGGTCATTATGACGAAGGGGCTCATCTCCTGGGCCCCGTTTCATAAACACTTGCACAATTTCTGTAACGAATTTACTTTCAGCCAATGAGATTGAAGGATTTCAGTATCCTCTAGTGTTAGTGCAAATTTGTTATTATAACACGTTTTACCAAACTGGGCGCTTGAGGTTAGGGAGCAAGTGCCCTGTGTGTCACTCTGTGGCGCGCAAAAAAAAATGATGGGGAAGAAATTATGTTTAAATGAATTCTATTATTAACATAGAGCGCCTCATCAATATGTTAGATGTATGACAAAGAAATAAATGAGGGTTTAAACAGTATTTCTTCTTCTTCTTTTTTTTTTTGCTCAGTCGCAATGCTCCCTTGCATAATCTCGGAAGGCCATGATAAAGAGCACTGTCCCTTGGTAATTCAAATAAATATTTTTTTTGATCGATTTTCTCAAAGTGCAATGGTCCTATTGCTACATGTATCATCATCACACGTCTACATCATGCTACGTACTGTTTCCCATGGGTGACTGGTGTGGTGGGCAGAAACTATAACTTCCGCAAAGTGAAACTACCGGTACTTTTTAAATCCATTTCTGAAGGACATTTCTTTATTGATTCTTACCTTCCCCCCAAAAAAATAATAATAATGATAATAATAATAATAAATAAATAAATACATAGATAAATACATAGATAAATGAATGAATAAATAAGGAATAATAATAACGATAATAATAACAATAATAAAAATGATAATAATAATAAAACCAAATAAAAGAAAAAAAAAGAAAAAAACATCGGCGCTCATATGATGATCTGATTTCGCTGTAAAATTCGGAAATACTTGAGGTTGATTTTTAATTGATGATAAACGTAACCATGGTTTACTGTTGAAATATGGTTGATCACGTTAACTTTTATTAAAACTTAACAACCTTGCAGTCAAACAACATAAGTTGAATAAAAATCAGGCAAATCCGGGCAAATTCAGGGAACATTTTTTCATGTATATATTTGTAAAGTAGATGATTAAAAATGAATCAAAAGTGAAAATTACCCTCTGGATATTGACATGAGATGCATAATACAGTGTAGATTTAAGCGTCAATGTATTTCGTGACTCAGAAGAAGCCCCATAAAATATTTGAATGATATGAATGCATATTTCAACATTGATAGGCAGAATTAATCATAGATTCACTGATTGCTGAACGCTGGTTGATGCTATATAGGTGCAGCCCAAATTTTTGATGAAATTGATGGGACATCGCGAGAGGTGGTGTGCTGAAATTATTCTCCGAAAAATCATCACTACCATTGGTTGGCAAATAAAAATTAGAAGAGTGAATACTTTGAAGGAAAAAAAATGAAAGTAATAGAAAGGGGATGGGGAAAGGAAAGGAAAGAAGCGCCGTGGTGTAGCGGTTCTGACTCTCGCCTTGTAATCAAAGGGTCGTGTGTTCCAATCCCACCATGGCCTAGCGTCCTTTGGCAAGGCGTCAATCCACAATTTGCCACTCTCTACCCAGGTGTTAAATGGGTACCCGGTGGGATGCAAAAGCCTATGTAGTATGCCTAGCAACTGAGTCTTAGAACTCTTGTTAGAATGCTCCACAGGGAGTGGAGAATGTGCATACATTGTATGCGGGCATGCAAGGATCCGATGACCGGAGTAATAATATATCTATAAAGTGCTTAGAGACGTCGTTCCGATGTGTTAAGCGCTATATAAATGCGCAATATTATAATTATTATTAATAGTATCATTATCATTATTATTATTATTATTATTAAAGAGAAAATGACTAGAAGGGTTGGGGTGGAAAGTGATCATGGTGACAGAGGATATGAAGAATAGGGGTTAAAAAACCCACCACATAACGTTCACTCGCTTCATTCTCTTGCTTCGTTCTCTCATATGTCAAATATTCATCGTTCCACTCTACAGAAATTGTCAGGAATTTATATACATGGCAGAGAACACACAATAGTTTAAGGCCTGGTCCCACTGACCGACGGACACAAAACGTATTCATAACGGATACAGCAGACAAGCAAATTTTGGGCTGGCCTCTCTGTATCCTCTCTGCAAGATTCTTCTTCGTTTTACATCCTCTCTGTATCCGTAAATGCAGTGGGGCCAAGCCTTTAGGACTGTAAACAAAGCGCTCAAATAGTCTTTCTGGTAGATCTATGGGTGATCGAACATCGTCATTGAGGTTAATTGCTAAATAAACAACACTCAGGCCTCTTCTATTCTTTTAACGCATTATATGTTTGTTCCATTCGCTGCATTACCTTCTCTGGCTAGAGGATGAGAATGTGTCGTGAACAGGTATGGCGAACAAAGTGACGAAATTGTCATATGATTGAGATATCTCAGCTACAGCATGTGTGTTTGAACGCCAAAATGACACCTCTTTATCACTGGAAAATGGGGGGATTTCCTCGTTTGCTTTGCTCTCTCGTATGTCATGTAGCTTATATTATGATTCGCTATCGTCCTACATAATGGTTTTGACGGCAGGTGGGGGTAGGGGTGGGATCGGATACCGATTGCTTAAAGGTCCAGTCCACCCCAGCAAAATGTTGATTTGAATAAATAGAGAAAAATCAAACTAGCATAACACTGAAAATTTCATCAAAATCGGATGTAAAATAAGAAAGTTATGACATTTTAAAGTTTCGCTTATTTTTCACAAAACAGTGATATGCACAACTCAGTGACATGCAAATTAATGAGTCAGTCGATGATGTCCATCACTCACTATTTTTGTTTTTTATTGTTTGAATTATACAATATTTCATCATTTACAGATTTGACCATATGGACCAACTTTACTGAATCATATAGTATTAAACAATGCTAATTCCACCGTATGTTCAGGGAGAAATTAATCACTGTTTCACTTGACAATGAGGAGATAATTAGAATATTTCATATTTCATATAATAAATTACAAAAGAAAAAGTGAGTGGATGACGTCATCACTCTCCTCATTTGCATACCAACCAGGATGTGCTTATAACTGTTTTGTGAAATTAAGCAAACTTTAAAATGTCATAACTTTCTTATTTTACATCCAATTTTGATGAAATTTTCAGTGTTATGCTTGTTTTATTTTTCTCTTTCTATTCAAATCAGCTTTTTGTTGGGGTGGACTTGTTCTTTAATACCAAGGGATCCATTACCAGCTGACCAAGGGAGGCGGTTAACCGACATTACTCGGATCCGACTGCACCATGCGCATTCTCTTGTCTGTTTGCTCTCAGGCATCTATATAGTCTGCATGCACAGACCCTTGGTTTACACAATTCGGGGACGAGTGCGTATAATTCAGAGTCTGAATTAGTGATACTAGATTCACGATGTACGGTGGCTGGCTCTACATAGATCCGTATTCTGAAGTCGGGTTTAACATAAACCATTAGTCTAAGTCTGGTCCAAAAATATGGGGAGCCAAAACCCCGAAGGTTCTGCCTATTATTGTATATTTCTTATATTTACTAATTTGATTCACATTGCTTTCATAACGAAGACGATATTTCAGGTATCATTCAGACAGTTATAAAGGATTGAGTGTCATAAATTGAATGCGTACTAATAGACATTTTGTGCCCTAAGTGGCTCTCCATAGTTAAACTACAACTTAAAACCAGGGTTCAATTTAAACCCGAGTTCAGAATACGGGCCTTTGAATTTTGCGTCTAGTCTTCACTCTAGACATGTCATAATTGGTTTAAGTGTCAAATGTGAGTCTGTGTTTGCAGACTAGCACCATTACCTGAAAATTAACCCGTTATTTGCAAGCAGGCCTAATATAATATTTTCATGGCCAATAAAAGGGGGCGCCATCCGATATTTTCACATGGGAATGGGACCTCAGGGGGACGCCATTCTTATTTCTAATCAATAACGAATAGTGAAGGTATCTACTTGACCCAAATCTCCCTTATGATGTCATCATCAGTATACCATTAATACACTACAAATTTTTATAGTCTTACTGCAGAGTCTACCCATGTTGTAGGTTCAAAATGCCGTGTTTCACTCGGTCGACGCGTTCCATCGTATTCAAACGCCTAAATCACTTGAAATGGGTGGATTCGAATTGCAATTGTTCATTGGTTTACAGGCAGTCTTTTCAGTTAAGGGCCCTATTGATATCATCGACCATAATGATAAATTTGACTGAGAAAATAATATATTCTTGCTCTGTCGGTATGTTCTCTCGCACAAGCTGAATACTGAAAAAAAATCCCCTCCAATTCAAGACCCTATGCTATTCTGTGATTTCGTCGGCTCAAAACATTTATGACGACCTTTCTTGCTCAGTTTCTGTGCACTTACAATCATTTTCTCTCGGTAATGTATTCTTGTGCATCGTGTTGTGGGGTAAAATCACTAAATGTTTTGCTATAGTTGAAATAGTCAATTTTTCGCTCAGTCGCGACGCACCTTCGCATAAATTCTAGGATGAGATGTCACGTACTCCCATCAATATTGCTGTCCTTGTATTCCTAACCCTAATTTTGCACTTTATTGTCCCCATCCATTTTAATGCATAAATATTAAAAGTGATCTTACTGTGAGAGGGGGCTACTTTCTCTGATCGTTTGCTTCGTTCTCTCTTACCGACCGACCTCTATTCATCAACATTCCTGACGCAGGGGCCTGGGATCGATTTTTTAAGATGATCTGATGAACTCACCCCCCCCCCCAGGAATTTAAACAAATCCCTCCCTTCCCCTATAAAATGGTTTCAAGACCAAGAATAAAAAAGATAAAGGAAAGAACAATTAAAGGAAAATGATATAATATGATGTTAGTTTCTAAAATCATATTACATTTTATTAAAAAATTATAGATTCTAATTTTAAAACGTCATTTTTCTTTTGCTCGCTCGCTCGCTTCCCGCGCACGGGACTTAAGACTCACGCGCCATCCAATAACCCGCTCATTTGATTTTTTTTTTCATTACGCTACTAACAGGGGACACAAAAAATGATGCCCCTCCCCCCTCGCTCCGTTAATAACATGATTGACTAACGCCAAATTGCATTTTTAAGGCAGAATGCTGGAAATTTTCGTACATTAGTGCGTAAAGATCGCCTTCCCCGGTAACCGCAGTAGGCAGGGGCCTCGGACGCGGGGGGAGGGGCTTCAGCCCCCTCCCCCCCCCCACTTCTTCCAAAACCGTGTACAAAAAAGTAAAAAATGACCATATGACTGTGATTTTTTGCATGGTCAGCCTAGCGGCCCGGATTGGTCTCCGCTCATTTTCTTTTTTCTTTTTTAATCTGGCAAGCAAAAACGAAACAAACGTCAACGGTCACCACTTTTTCGAGTTTCTCTTTAAAAAATAAAATGTGACGAGCAACAAAAAAGAGGTCAAAGGTCACCACTCATTCAATGAACAAGGTCACCATATTTTCACATTTTTCTCAGAGAAAGCAGACATCATTAAACATTTTTTTTATAATGCCCCCCACAACTTCAACACAAACTTCAAAAATGTCAAATTAAAATATTAATACAGTGAGTGGCGCATGAAGACAAATCAGTTCGTAAAGTTTGTTTGCTTACCAACTTGCGTTGCTCTCTTGATTTTTCTTTTGCGTTCCATGACCAGAGTTCCAATGATATCTGATGTACAACAGCGGTTACCGTCTCAAGTCAATGTTCTGTATAGATTAGTGCCTCACCAAGGTGCTTGTCCTGGTAGACGTTTTTCAGTTCGGTTGACCGGACCGGAACCCTCGGCGCGACCTTAACCGGGCCTGTCCCAGGACCTAACAATCTCGGAGTCGAAGATACGGAGCTCGAGTACTGTACTTCATTTCTTGTTAAGAATAAGACAGTCTTGGCAAAAAGCGGTGTATATAGGTGATTACTAGTTGACCTTGATCATAGTCGAAATCTCTTTTTTTGCAATATTGTTTGACGCACTGAAGTTCTGGCTCGAGCCTCGAAGAGAATTCGACCTCTTCAAAATTTCTTCCAAATGAAAGGCTGACGAACAAAAGGAAGATATGTTGAGTGTCCATTGTAATGTTCAAGTCCATTCCGGCTTCGCGCGAATACACAAAGAAACAGCCAGGTACACTGTCTTGAGTGAAAGAATCCCATTGTATACAAAGTAAAGCTATCATGGTCCAGTGCTTGCAGGAAAGGCTTATACCTAGTTCCTGATTGCTGCCACGATTCAAGCGGCGTACTTAATCGTGAAGTAATCGTAGTGATCTTATCAGATCAGTTGTGGCAATCGTATTGATCGTAGGAAAATTTTTAATGGTTCAAAAATGTTCGCGATCAGTGACGATAGGCCAATCGTGGCTTTCGTAAATGATCGCAAGCCAGTGGGAAAGAGGAATTAGCAAAAGATTCTTACTAACAGGTTTCATCTTCAAGTACAATAAATTGATAATATTTTATGTAAACTCTTTTGCCAACATACAAATGATTAAAAAGATGATTAAATGACCTTGCATACAATATGAACCTTTGAAACAACTTTCATTCAGGAACGTAAAATTGTAATAATGGATAAAGGAATGTTCTGGCAATGGAAGTAGTCTTTATTCGTGGGGAACGCTTATCATAGTCCAAAATCATTATCATTCCTAAAACTACAGAAGAGTCTGACTTGATGATCAGTGTGAGGGTAGCTAGTCATCATCGACGAGGGTCGCTTATCATTACTGGAGTAGGCAGTCTCTAGTCATGTGAGGCAGTGTTTTGCCACCCTTATGAGTACTGAACCCGTGAACCGTTTGAATTATGTCCATTATGGACCGTGAGCCCGTGTCTTAAAACTTATGGATGTGATTGTGTGAATTGGGGTATGGATCCTTAAAACATTTCTAAAACTCAGCACAGTTTTAATTTATTTCATGATGATGATCATGTTTATGATGGTGATGATGATGATGATGATGATGATGATGATGATGATGATGATGATGATGGTGCTGCTGGTGGTGGTAGTGATGAAAATGATGGTGGTAATGATGATGATGGAGACAATGATGATAATATTAGTGAAGATGATGGTGATGACGATGATAATGATGATGGATGATGATGGTGATGATGATGATGATGATGACGATAATGATGATGATGGTGGTGATGATGATGATGATGATGAGGATGGGGATGGTGGTGGTGGTGATGATGATGGTGGTGGTGGTGGTGGTGATGATGGTGATGGTGGTGGTGATGATGATGATGATGATCATGATGATGTTGATAAAGATGATGATGATGATCATGATAATGGTGGTGGTGTTGGTGCTGGTGGTGATGATAATGATGGTGGTTGTTATGGTTGTGGTGGTGATGATAATTATGATGGTGATTATGGTGATGATGATGATGGTAGTGGTGATAGTGATGATGAGTATGGTGATGACAATGATGGTGGTGTTGGTGCTTGTGGGTGATTGTGAAGATAATGATGGTAGTGATTATGATGATGATGATGATGAAGATGATGAGGATGGTGATGATGATAATGATGATGATGAAGATGAAGGTCATGATGATGGTGGTGGTGATGATGATGATGATGATGGTGATGATGGTGGTGGTGATGGTGATGGTGATAATGGTGGTGGTGATGGTGATGATTATGGTGATGATGATGATTATGATGATGATGATGATGATGACGTTGATAATGATGATGGTGATGATGATGTTGTTGATGATGATGATGATGATGATTATGATGAAGGTGGTGATTTTTTCTGCATCAATCTGCACAGTAAACTCAAATTATTGATTGTAATATATTTTTTCTAAACCCTATATCTTGCATAATTTCGAAGAGTGTCAATATCACCCATCACGAGCCCCTAAACGACTCAAGCCATAGAACTGTTGATATGTAGGCGTTATCAAGAGAACGACGCAATGAAGACCCTCTTAGCACTTCGGGCGGTAATAAAGAAAACACTTGGTTGTCTCTTGAAACAACATTGCATCCGCTTCTGAAGTTCACGTTTAATCGGGCTCGGAGGGGGAGTATTAACTGAAGATGTGAAATATAGAAATATATAAACATGGAATTTGAGAATATTGAAAGTCTGCCAATATTTCCATTCTAAACAACATAGTTTGGGATGAATTTCTCCATGGACATTTACAAAATTGAACTTTCGAATTGAGGACGATTAGAACATGAGGTCATTAATAGACTGCGCACTGTGCATCCCACCTTCTAACGACAAGGATATCCCTGGCGTATAGAGGAGGGGGGGGGGGGGTTATGAGCATTTTTACACCCCCCCCCCCCAAAAAAAAAAAAAAGCAACAAAACCCCCCAAAATATTTTTTTCTGGATATTATGTAAAAATTCAACACCAAACTTAAATGTTCACTTTAAAAAAAAGATTTAAATATTTATTTTGAAGAATATTTGCCCCGATGTTTTTGTCATTATCACTTTACTTTATTCATCCGAATCACATTGTGCATTTATTCCTATGACCCCGGAGTCCCATTTTAAGGTACAATGTCAACAACATTCAAACAAAAGACCAATAGCGAACAAGACGTTTGAAAAAGAGCTGCACACGCACATGGGGCTGAGTGCTTCAATCCGCGCGAAGCGCGTAATCTTTAAGTTTAACGTTCCACCATGTTCTAAGAGAAAGAAAACGTTTCACAATACCCTGTTCATCTCTTCCTCTGATTTGATGCCGGGTTCTGAAGACGGCAAGCCTAAATGTGTATAGGCCAAGCATGGAAATGGGGAGCGGGGGTGCTGCGTGTATTATTCTCCATTGCCATCACCCCCTTGGATTCTGGAGGGTGTGACAAAATGGAGAAATGTAACCAAAATGACATTTCCTTTTGTAGTGAAACCTTCTTTTCTTTTCTTTTTTTTTTTTGCTTTTCAAATTTCTCGGGAACAAAATCCAAAATATCCTTTCCTTTTTTTTTTTTGCTTTTCGAATTTCTCGGGACCAAAATGACATCCATTTTGTCGTGGAAACCCTTTTTTTCAAATTTGCAACAGCACCCCCAGTAGTAAAATCGTTCCCAGTGCCCTGAGATGAGTGCTGGGAATTGGAAATTCGCTTACCTGTCTTTGAGCAGGGATGAAGGTTTGACGTTTAATCAAATTTTGAGAGAATGAAGTCTTTCATATCATGGACCCAGCCGGCTCATGCTCACTGCTTATCGTCGCCGGCTTTTGAAAAGAGGCGTAAAGTGGAAAAATTGAGGGACGGGGTTTTAATACCTTTTGGGGAGTCAAAAGAGTAGAAATCGATCAAATATTTCATGACCAAGAAAAAAAAGGAAAGAGAGAAGGGTCAGAAAATGAAACTATTTTCTGGACATAATGTCAAATTTTATCACAAAATATTGATATTTTTTTGTTTGCAATTAAAATGTCAAGTTATTTGCTCGCTCGCTTCGCACTCACGCATTTGTTTTATAGTTTTTGTCCGGTAAGCCATATTTTGCTCCCTCAAAATGTTTGGCTCATATTGGCTCATTTTGGCTCTCGTCCCCTCAAAAATTTGTGCTTTATTATCTTTTTTTTTTGGGGGGGGGGGGGTCTTTGGCTCATTACGCCACTGAATCGATCAAACAGCAGAGAATCGAACAAAATATGAAGTTGAAGAATATACGAGAAATACACTTTTCTAATTGATTTTATGGATGCAGCCCCGCCTGTTAGCCATCAGTGCCTGTGTTTTTTAGAAGCGATTACGCAGAACATGCAGACATTGATCATGTCGGTGCTCGCTATAATACATTGCTAATGATGCTACATAAAAGTCAAGGGAAAAAATGAAGAAATTTCTCAAGGGCTAAAATAGTGCAAAACCAAGAAAATCCATAAATTTCAGTTCTCTTCTTTAATAAGATAAACGAACTTCACTGCGACTGCTAGCAATACCTTCAGCCATAATTATAGTGGGGAAAAACATATCAAGGTAATTGTGGTGCAGAGAGGATGGATTGTCATCTTCGCGCGCGAAGCGCGGTCGTAAAATTTGACATATTTGGCGTTCTGTCATATTTTTAGAGGCTTCTTGCCTTTATCGTTAACGCAAACAAGCAGAGTGTGTTTTACAACAAAGTTTAACGTTATTTCCTTAAAAAATTGGATGCGTAATAAGAAAGAAAGAATTATTTACAAAAAGGGGCATGTATGGTCGCCATGTAAATTAAGGACTATGACGTCAGGTACTTCCTCTTTTTCAATTTCAAATATTTCATTTTTCTAATTTGATAATTTTAACAATAATGATAATAACCTCTATTTATCCAGGCAAGAGACTTCAGCTGTAACCTGTTCTCCCAACGGGCCCTGTATAACACAACATACATTATTACCCTTCTCCAATCTAAATGCTGATCGCTTAGCAAGAAGGCAGATGGTCCCGTTTTTTTAAGTCTTTGGTATGACTCGGCCAGAGATTATTGTTCATTATCGAAATTGAATATTTAGATAATAATAATAATAATAATTCGCTTTTATACAGCACTTGATAAGTCGGAACGACGTGTAGTAAGCGCTTTACAGATATATCATTTTAAAGATATACAATTTTAAATAAATTAAATAAATTAGATAAAAACCCCACAAGTATTCCCAGTTACAAACTACCGGGGTATCCTCATTTTCTGGAAAAAGTTTGAACTTTAAAAACTTCTTTTCTTTCATCCAAATTTGATATTTACAGTTTGATATCTTTACTCTTTGATTTATTCATATCAGGTAACTGCAGGGATAAAATTGACATTCAACAATTTCCAACAGGAATGCACGTCTTTAAGTGTCATTGCTGTATAACATTACATCAATGTTTCTACAAGAGAGACAGACAGTACTGACGAGCTTTATAGCTCGTTAAACTGTAATGAAAGCGAATGTCTCCGAATAATTCATGGGGGTCCAATGCGATCTCACAACGAGTTAATGGTTCCCCAGGGAGCTGATGGGTGAGACATGGGAAGGTTTGGGAAACAGAATTTTACCAAGAGGTGATGGGAGACATGGGGAGAAATGGAGATGGGAAAGAGGGGGGGGGGGGCGAGAAGGAAAGAATATTGGTGTATGGATAAATGGATAGGAAGAAGGGGGTCCAAGGGGGCCAGTGGGTCAAGCTCCCCCCACCTTTATTTTTTTCCCCCGCTAGGCGAATTATCAATGTACACCACTCTCCCGCTATAAGATCAACCCCCACCCCCCCCCCCCCCTTATACACAGTCACTTGTAGTGTGAACACAATGTCAAAACCCAAAACGCAGCTCTCATTATGAACAAAGTGACAAACTACAATATTCTTAACGTCTTTGGTTAATAGACAGTTCACATTGTGAGTGAAGAGAAAAGGAAGAAGAGCATGAGAAAACACAGTTCACTGTAAATTATGCGTGTCAAAATAAAGTTCACACGGCGGATTTTCACGGGCGATGCTGTCGGGAATCAATAAATCATCTCATACTCTCACCGTAGATGGCGTTGTTCTAGTTTCATATAAAATACAACATATACTGTACATTATAAAGTATGTATAATTCTTTTGTTTGTTTTGTTTTTCATTACCGTATCTCATTATCTCAATAACGGAGGAAAATAAAATGCAATTTTTTTTCTTCATAATCTCAGTAAAGGAAATAAAAAATGCAATAAGGGGGGGGGGGGGGGGTGGACAAAGCCTACTAGGTCAGATCCCTGGATCTGCACCTGGAAAGCTTTTAACCCATGGGAGACTGAATTTCGTTCTAACCCATGTTTTCCTTAGACTCCTGGTAGGTGTTTCATAAAGCCGTTCGTAAGTTAAGAGCGACTTTAAGAACGACTGGTGAACCTTTCTTACGCGCATAACCATCACCAATGAATATACCACTTACCACAAGAAAGGATCACCAGTCGTTCTTAAAGTCGCTCTTAACTTACGAACAGCTTTCTGGAAACACCCACCAGTGCACATATAAGGCCTATGCAGGTAAAGATTTGTGACTGTAAATTGGGAAGAAAAATGTATATAAATCTGAAATGCCAAACTATTCCCGTTATACATCTGGGCCCCGTCTTACAAAGAGTTGCGATTGATCTGATCAATCTCAACTATGGAAAGCCAGCAACACCCACATCTATAATGCATGCTAGTTCAAATTGTTTTTTTTAGATATGAAGTATATTCATAAATTCATTGTTTTCTTGACAATTCGGTGTGTTCGCCTTTGTGTACAAAGGACATGTTGCAACGTTCTGTAGAAAAAAAATTATGACACTGATGGATTTCCATAGTTACAATTGATTGGATCAATCGTAACTCTTTGTAAGATGGGGGCCCTTAAAAAAGTCAATCAGATGGCCTCTTATGACTTCTTGCCTATTCTATTCTATTCACATCAACTTATAACTATGCTGGACTTTTCCTTTAAACAGAAGAGGAAACACAAATTAACACTTGTACATAGCAAAAATTCTCTTTCTATTAAGTACAGTTGTAGTTTCTTTATTGAACTTAGCCAACACACAACTTCTGCAAATGCATAATCATTTCTTTCAAAAGGTTTCTAATTAGGATAACATTAATACAGACGGACAACGAACAAACAGCACCTCTGAAGGCGTAGTATCAAATCATACTCGTACACAATACATTATACAACAGTTATACTGCATATCAACAATAAAACATAATCTATGAAATTCTTTTTTTTTTAATGAGGAAATAATATAGTTCATACCTTCTTTGCCATGAATAAAATAAAATAAAAAAATTTGCTGTTTGAATTGAAGTACGAAGAGTATTTTCAATAAGGGGACTGTTGCAGTTCCTTCACGTACACGGTTATTTGCTAGACCAATGGTATTGTTGTAAAACAGGGTCGAGTATCCCATCAAAAACAAGGATTCAGTGGGAATAATATAAATAAAGTTCCGAAGTGATGACGTCACATTTTTTTGCATTTCAGCATGATTGATACCATATTTCGGTACTCCACCCAGATTTGGTGAGAATCGGTCCATGGGGGCCCAAGATATGACCTCATGAATACATAATTAGCCCCACTGATCACTGTATCATTGGCTTGGTTCATAACATTTCGAAGCAGGCCAATGATGCATCGATTTCAGCGGGGCTGATTGTGTATAGTAAGTCTTTCAGGACCCTTATGAAGATACATGTCTCTTAAATCTTATTTATTATTTCTTATGTCTTATATGGAATATCAGTGGCTCTTTATAACATACTTACCCCATATTAAACCACACCAACAAAGTGAGAGAGATTATCAGCATTAAATTGATCTTCAATACGGCCGGTTCCATGACATTGGGTGATTTCAAGTTCAGTGTTGACCTTTTGGTGTTGGTGTAAGGTCATTTTTAACATGATTATAACACCATACATAAAATGAAGATGGTCCCAAAAAGTCACTCACTAGTGGCTGAGATGTCAATACTGTGATCTGGATCAGTTTTACAAACTCTGAATAAGTTTTGGAGCTAGGGGAAGCAATCCAAATATCAACACTAACACCAACACCGGACTTGAAATCCCCCATTTGCTCCAGCAACAATTACTCCACGATAAATTCCACACACTTGAATGAATACCGGTGACTTCATCCCTGGATTTACATGTACCTTACCTAAACCTAACCCTGAACCTAGCATAAAACCCGATTGCAAACCTCAAAACCAACCCCTCCATCTTAGATGAAATAAAGCCTGAAGCAGTTGTCACAGGGGAAATGTCAACAAAATAATCACACAAATTCATACATTTTCAAGCAAGGATTTTTGATTGGCTGATAGAGGGTTTGGTGAACACTATGCACGTGCATCAATGATCTTCATTGGCCACTGTCAAATTGTGTTTGACCTAAACCCTTGTGGTACCGGGACCTATTCATACAATGCATATTATTTCCTCTATTAAAAATGTAATCAATTTCATCTTCGCAACTGGATGCGGTCCGAAGACAACTGACGGAGGTATATATCATTACACTTTTTTACTTAAAACAAAACTTTCTACAGCAATAGACTTAACAGCATATTACAATAAATACAGTTTAAGTAGAAGACATACATATATTATATCATTAGAAATATTATCAAACACATTTTTTCATCGCAACAATAAATTGCTTAACAATACAGGTACAAAATTCTATTTCAATGGAGAAAAAGATGTATTAAAAAAATTGCCACGGAAATTTTTTAATGCAGCGACTTACAAATCTAATATAAAGAAGAACGGAAGAAAAGTTCAAATTGTCATAACCCTCCCCCCTCCTTTGTAAAACTTTTACACTAATTGACTTGGGCAATTCTAGTTATATAGAAATGTGGAATAGTACAACCATGGGCCTATCACCTCTCATACAACTTAATTTGGCCTTGATTACACACATGTATATTTTTTCTATCTATTTGTCATTTCATTTTAAAAAAACTTTCAAAACTAGATACTCCAAAGTCAGTACCATGACTGACGGTATTTTTTATGGTACAAACCTTCATTTTCATCTTTTTGCTTTTCACATGTATTTGTTAGATTCAAAGGGAAAACTGAAGGACTGTTATGAAATCCTGGATCTTGGAAGCATTTCATAAAATGATTTGCCAGTGATTTTCACTGACCAATTTGCTCTCAGCCAATCAGATGCAAGGATTTTAAGTAGCTTATAACAATAGTGAGTGAAAATCACTGACAAAGCATATCATGAAATGATCCTCTATTCATGTCTCATGAATAAGTTCTATCTACATATTTTCATATAAGAAATATTGGAAGAGGATATACAAAAAAAAAACATGCATTAAAGTTTAGAATACATAGTGAAATTAAACTTCATGAAAATCTTTCCTTTTTGCTTATTCTTTCCCCTCCTTGAAATTATGTACAAACAATTTACTCCTACTAACTATTGCACTTACATACTTTGGTATGTAAAATATACATTATACCACATGTTGACTGTATATTTCACACATGACTTTCTAATGTTACATATAGAGGCAATAACCCCTGATAAAACTGGCTTCAGACAAATTTGAGAAAAAACACAACTTTTGTGATAATACAAAATAAGGGAGCTATTATCATCTTCATCAGAATCTTATGAACGATAAAATGGGGTGAACAAGCACATGGGGCCCGTTTAAGATACAGCTGCAATCAAACGCAAGTCCAAATATCAAACGTAACTTGTTTTACAACCAATTAAATGTGCATAACTTTTAGAGTTGTGTTTAACTCTTTCTGCAGCAGACCAGAGCTGCGGTGCGTTTCACGGTGAACGCTATTCATAAAGTTACAAACGACTTTGAGAATGACTGCGATTAAGGACAAGCTAAATAAGTTCCTTAATCCATTCAGCAAGAGTTGCATTATGTTCTTTAACTTTTGTGAGAACGCATACAATTTGCTCAAACTTGAATGATTTATTTGTAATATATCCACATTCTGTTAAACCAGGGGGGTGTTTCACAAAGATTTAAGTGTGACTTAGAGTCCCACTTAAATTCCCAGTTACGTACGGTAAAGAAGACATCACCACATTGGTCAAATCATGCGCACAGAACACGCACTACCGCGTACCCATCAATCAGATTGCGCGTTGCATATTATGTGCGCGTTGGCATTTAAGTGCGACTTAATAAAGTCATACTTATTTCTTTGTGAAACACACCCCCAATATCTGTAAAAAAAATCTAACTCCTAAATTGCCCGTCACTCCTAATCATGCATAGCAGACAGCACTACAAACATTCAACTTCAGAATAATAATCCAGACAAGTGCCACTTTGTAAATGGCTCACTGTCTAAAGATGGTGCTTTTGTTTCAACTTTGAATGAACCAATTTCAGAAACTTGTTACTTGTAGGCAGTAATATTGAAAACATTTTTAAAAAATCAGTAAAATTAGTAGAAGTAGGGTAATTGGTTGTCTAACGATGGATCAAACATTGCTTGATCCATCGTGAGACAAGCGATTACTATTTTTCTACTCAATCCATCGCCAGGATGAACCTCTTTCGCATCATCAATCAGTAAAATATTTGCAGTTAAGTGTAAATTGATCATAAAATCATAAATATCATAAACTGGTGTGGAATTAAACAGTTACAACAGTTCCTTGCAAACCAACATTGCACAATGATGTGTACTAGAAAATGAAGGATATTATTTTCTGACATTTAGTTATCAGAAATTACGACTGCCTTTATAAACTTTTCTTTTTAGTTACACATTTCTGTACCCACTGTTAAAAAGCTTTTCCTAAGGTCATTCTAAAAGTGTTTCTTAAAAGGTCACGTTTTCTCATTCAGAAAACAGCACTTGTCACTGCACAGCTGCAAAGCAATGTTTGAACCTGAAGTCACGAGTCTATGTTTTGACTTGTGGCTGTATACTTCGCGGGGTGTGCACATTTTCTCTGAAACCTAAAAGGATGGTAGTGGTCAAAGCACAGACATGTTTCAAAACAGCCTTTCATTTCTCTATCATACAGAAATGTGTTACTTTAATACTCAAATAGGTTTCAGATGGCACAAATTTGCAAGATTCCCAAATGCTTTTCAAACATCATAATTAAAACACCTTTGGGTATATCTTCTACCAAAAGTACTTGAAACACATCTCGAAACCTTAATTCTACCTCAGACTTGAGATGACAATATAAAGCTACCACAAATTACATAGCTCCACCTTTAACAATAGACTTTTTTTTTTTAAAGGGGAACATTTAAATTACACCTTACATATACATGTATGCATCAAAGAAGAACTGTTTTAAGAACAAAATTATAAAATCTTAATAATACATTGTAAGCATATATTAAAATGTACACATTTATACTGTTTATTTTTTTTCCTAAAACCTACCGAATAAAAGTTCCATAACTATTTCCTTCAACATGCTACATGTACATGAATTTAGGCACTAAAAACGTATAATCTACCTAGTTTCAGATTATAAGAGAATTACTTTAATTTTTATAAATAACATGATCTACGATTCAAAAAGAGAGTTGTATAAATACAAATATATAAAAGAAAACATAATCATATATACAGTACATGTACTAGGAATTAATTTATAAATGCATAGGGTTTACAGAGGAAATTCCTCCAAAAAAATGGAGAATACGTACTGTACAAGAATATGTTCTAAGCTTTAAAAAGCCACCTAAAATGTCTAGTGTCTTTTGACATACATGTAGGCCGACACCAATACCTATATGGTACAATGAGAATCTAAAGCTACACTTTTAATAATAATAATATAATAATAACAATGGCAGATTGACCCAGGGTAGCCACTTCAGTTCCGATAGCTGTTCTCCCAGCTAGCCCTGCTACATATATTATCATTACCCTGGCTTTCGCTGGGCTGCCTAGGTGCACTTCTGATAAATCCATCAATATTTCAAGTCAATTAAAGATTTGTTTCCATTTTGTGTATTAGCCCAGTACCGAGTACAATTCCCAAAATTAAATTTTGTTTGTGCCTGGGTGAATACGGATTGTTTTCATCTAAAAGTGCGAAGAAAGACTTGAACCAAAAACAAAAGAAGGATATTTTAACAAGTATTCGCTCCTCCATTAGTCCATGACAATTTTTTTTGTCTTTAATTCTTACAATTTGACTGCTATATGCATCAGTAAATATCATTAGGTGTTAATTTACTTCAGGGTCTGGGCCTTAGTAACATTTAAAAAAAAATTGATTGTACAATAATAAGATTGTTAAGTATATGAGTATTTTGCAAACTACCAAACCTTTGTTAATTTTTGAACTACCATACTTTCGGATTAACAAACCTCATTCTCTTTTAATACGGATCTGAATAATGCCACGAATATTTGGATTTTTTTTCAGATTAACAAGTATTTTGGTATATAAAATATGCATATTCCAGAGAAACCAACCTTCAGAATAACAATACTGAAGCCCATGACATAAAGGACTTGCAACTGTTGGAACTTTGCCATTGTGGCAGCTACCACAGTTCAACAGCCAATCAAAATCAAGGTTTCCATGGCAGTTGCCATTATGGCAAAGTTACCATAGTTAAATAGTCTTTTAATATGAAACAGGCCCCTGATGGTTAGACCTACAGGTGAAACCAAAGGTCCCTAATTCTGTACTCTTCTTCATTCACCTGTAAATGTAAGCCCTGCCTACCCAAACACTTCAAAACTTTCAAAAATTTACTATTTATGTTTCAAATGGTGAAAGGACTGACCTTGTTCTTGTTCATAGAATTCTTGATTGTATGAGTGTCAAATGAGTTGGTATATTGAACCTTTACTGTTAAGATATTGGTGCCACATTTGGCTATCCAAAGCTAAATCAAAGCCACAGTTTAAGTTACATGTAAACCAGGATTCAGGTTTTGAACCTAGAGAGTTGTAACTTAACATGACACAACCTCCGATCCTTGAGTTGGAGATTTACTGATCAGCAATGTAGACACAACATATCCGAGACCATTCAATTCCTCAAAAATTGTGTCTTTCCTTGCGTGTGTTTCATCACTCAATAATGACATTGAAAAATTTGTCATATGGTATCAGATTTAAGACAAAAAGAAACTTTCTCCTTCACAAGTCCATTGGCTGCCTGCTTGACAACCATGTCACAATAGAATACAAGTGGAGCCATTTTTGCGTTTCTTCTTTGATTCCACAGGCTGTCTCCTACAAAGATTAAGAAGAAGAAAAATGAAGTTTATTGGGTACATTATCATTATCATCATCGTCAATCACCACGACCATCACCACAATGATTACTATGAACTTCAACATGTTCTGCACATCATCATCACCATAATCATCATTACCACCACCACCACCACCATCATCGTCATCATCGTCATGATCGTGATCATCGTCATCGTCACCATCAACATCATCAATATCGTCATTATCATGACCATAATGATCACCAATATCACCATCATTTTCTTCATCATCATCATCGTCACCATCAACATCATCATTATCGTCACCAATATCACCATCATTTTCTTCTTCATCATCATCATCATCATCACCTCCTGGAAACAAGTTTTTCAAATGGACATGCTTGAGAACTTACCTGATAACTCTTACTACTTCATGGAAGGCTGCGTCAATGTTCTTAGGAGGATCTTTTGCACTTGTTTCAATATATGGAATATGCTGCAGGGCAACCAAAACAAATAATTAACATTATAACAATCTGTTCAATAGAAACAAGACCAACCTGTCTCACATGAAGGGTTGCCGTTATGATTGAATTACAAGTTGAATTATCTTGGATAAGACTTCCTTTTTTAGGATGAAACAATGTAAAACAGAGAAATGATAAATAAGACCCTGTTCTCATTATAAACCTAAATTCTAGTTTACTGGAAACCGGTTCAGGAAACCAGTTTGGAAGATCACTTTGCTCTCAGTTTCGCGCGAAATTCGAAACTGCAGCATAGACATTCTCCACACGCCGGTGCGAAGATCACTTCCTGAAGAACGGTTGTGTCCTCACTTACGCTAAAACCAGTTTAACCAGGCAAAGCGATCTTGAAAACTAAATCGCGAGGTGGTTTTCTGAACCGGTTTGGAAGATCGCTTCCAAGACCACTTCGACCGTTCTAATTACACGTTAAACTAGTTTCCACTAGACGAGTTTCCAGTAAACTAGTTTTAGGATGATAGTGAGAACGGTGTCTAAGAATCAATACTGAGTGAAACTCAGATCTCTTCCCCAAATACTTTGAATGAAGTACACATTTAGCAAGATTTGATATTAGGGTTATAAACTTTATACAACCTTTGTGTTCAAAATATTTGTACAGAAAGGAAGAAGTGCAGATATTTGATATTAAAGTAAGCAATATTTATATAAAAGGAAGTGCAGAAATTTGCCATGCCATGTCCATGATTTGTTAGAAGTATTTAAACAATATATTTGAATTAATAAGCAAAGCCACTTGGCACCACAAGTGTTGATAAACATTGTATTTTCATCATGTGACACTCAAAAACTAAAAGCAGGAATAAATTGGATTGCTTGGTCTCAAAGGTTATTTCTTTTGTGCACTTCCTCATTTTCTACTGATAAAATATTTACTTTATACATGCATGTTTCCTCAATCCCAAAATTCACATTTCTCATGCACTTCTGATACTGTACATGTACCTTTTCATTCTTCAGTCCAAAATAGTGCTACACCACACTCAGCAACATTTTATTTTTCAATGTTCAGATTTTGAGATGAAAAAGCCCCCCCCCCCTCCCCCGTGTTAGGTGTGCATTATACAGTGGTGCTAACAAAATAGTGACCCCCACCAGAAAATGCACTCCTTCATGCCGAGTGGTGAATATAGACAACGCTACAATGTCCGGCAAGCCCAGAGAAACAAACTATATTAAATGCAATATTTTATGACCCGACTTCACAATTAGATTTCAAAAAGATGGCAGAATTTGAACACTTTTCACTATGTCCATTTTCTGGTGGGGTTCACTAATGTATCCTTCAAACCCACACATTAGCCAAATTTTTGTGGACAAACTCCTTTGATGGTAATGGTTTCATACACATCATATTTTTTTTTCTGTGCAGTTTATACCCTCACTGTTCAATGAATTTTAATTGGCTGAAGCGTTTTATTAATCTTGCGACACAGCAAATATCTCTTGTCTCTGAAAAAAAAAAAAGTTTTAAAACCTAGTATCTCATTTCATCTTGTACACAAAATGTTGCAGAGTTTTGATGTGCTACACTGAATGTCTGAATAAGCCTGCTTTTTTTTATAACTACACGACTTGTTTTCATTTCTCTTTTCCAACATATTTCCACCAACGAGGTGATTCTTGGAATTTCATATTTACCCCTAGTTCTGCAGCTACGTTCTTTCCTTCTTCCTCTGTGACTTTCCTCTGATGGACAAGGTCAACTTTGTTGGCGACCAGGATCATTGGATATGAATCTCTGTAAACAGAATAAGTTGATTACAGACAAGTTGTAAACAGCTTGAATCTTATAATTTTATTAGTATTAAAGGTAGTGCACACAATTAGTAAGTAAATGATAATGTAGACATACTTTACATGTATATTGATACAACACTAATACATGTATTTCCATTTCAAAGTGTTATAAAGGGACCCCCCAAAAAATAGTTTATGGGAAAATAGAATCATAGAATTTGCAACAGGCTTTACTTGTACAAGTACTTCAACTAAATGAAATTTTGAGAAAAAAATCAAGCTCTTGCAAATGGACAACAACCACGATCTTGTCTTTGACTCTTGAGGATTTGAGTAAGGAAAGCTTTCATTCGTGCAGGCTGAGCGAAGACTAGTCAATTACTATGATCTGTGACGTAAGCATGAACACCAACAATAATAACTTACTTGTCTTTGACTCTGAGTATTTGAGTATGGAAAGCTTTCATGTTCTCGTAGCTTGCTCTATCGGTGACTGAATAAACCAGCAGGAAGCCGTCACCCGTCCTCATGTATTGCTCTCTCATTGCTGAAAATTCCTCCTGGCCAGCTGTATCCAACACTGTAGAGAAAAGAAAGACGGGAAAATTAGCAAATCATTCTGAATTTGCTGTTTAGTTGTTTTGCTTGGGAGAGAATAGTTTTTTAGGAAATTAAGCTGCTCTTAAGTACATTGTAAAATTGATTTGTGATTCAGCTGCCTGACTGAGCAGCCAAATATTCAAATTGAAATGAATCATTTATTTTCCTTTAATATCAAATAGCCGTTATCATCAATATCATTATTATAAATAACATAAAATACTGTTATTCCTATTACTCATTATCAAACTAATCTCAATTATGATTATAGTCATAATCATCATCACCATCATCATCACCATCAAGATCAAGATTACCGTATCATCATCACCATCATCATCATCATCATCATCAACATCATCATCACCATCACCGTATCATCATCATCACCATCACCATCACCATCATCATCATCATCAACATCATCATCACCATCATCAAGATCAAGATTACCGTATCATCATCATCACCATCACCATCATCAAGATCAAGATTACCGTATCATCATCATCACCATCATCATCACCATAATCATCATCATCATCATCATAATCATCGCAGACCTCCTCCTCCTCATCATCACCATCAACATTATCATCACTATCATCATCATCATCATACATGCATTTCATCACCATCCTCCTCATCATCACAATTCATTATCAATATGTGTATCATTATTATCAGCAATATTATAATCAAACTATTAATTTCTTTATTTATAAATATGATCAATTTTGATATGTACAATTACCATTATCATAATAAAGTGGAATTCCTATGCTAATGCAGATATATATGTACATGTACACTATTAAACCGGTTTTTCACAATCCCCACCGGCACAGACTACCATTCAGAGCTGTTCAACTCTTATCTACATGCATAGTATACAAGTGAAGTAAATAATGCTGAATCCATATACATGTACATGTATTACTGAACGATATACGAACCATCTAATATACACCAATTCCCATCGATCTCGGTATGCTGAATGTAAGAATCCTCAATGGTTGGATCATAGTCTGCTACAAAGAGTTTTTGGAAGAACTGAATTGTGATGGCGCTCTTGCCCACGCCGCCATCCCCGACGACCACCAGCTTGTACGTGGTCAGGTTCTCGCGCGAAATGTCTGATAACGTCGTCATTATGGACTCCTCTTCCTCTCCCGACTGGACAAAGATTTACGTGTACTTTATCCCACCTCTAAGCACGATCGGCGTTCCTTAGGACTAGCCAAAGGACAGCATCACTCCCGGTCTTGTGTGTGAGATGGTAGCTGCTTTTAATATGACTGTTGCTTGCTACCATCACTGCTCTCCACTATGGAGTTTGAAGTCTGTCGGGACTTGATAAACCACTCACTTCACCATGTTAGCTGGTCCGTTTTATCATCATCATGTACATGGTCTCAGCAATCAGAACACTGGGATGATATCTTCAAGGATGATGTAGTTCTTCACTGACTTTTATATGTATGTGGGGTTTACATCCTCTCCATGTTCCGTTTCTTCTGAATATCAGCCCCTGCATCAAGCAAAATCCACATAAACAGGCGGGGTTATAATGACTCGAGGAAATGAAGGCATAACGATAAAAGGATGTTCCAGGAAAAAGCCAGGGCTGAAGAGAGAGGGAGAGAGAGAGAGTTGAAAGCAAAAGAAAGAGAGTAAAGGAAAGAAAACACTTTTACATGTACATTAATATAGAGAGTGTGATTAAGTAGGTTATTACAGAGACATTTTCAGAAAGTGGTATGCCACTTTTTTTCTTTAATTATGTATACATTGTACATGTACGTACATCCTGTAATTATTTTCCCTATAAAGTACAGTATACAGTATGTTGTGTGAATGTTCAAATTTCACCCCCCTCCCCCCCGATAAAAAAGGGGAAAAAGGGAACTTGACTACACTGTAGCCTAGATGGATATTACAGTATTTAAAACATACTGGCACAACATATTTTATGAGCTTTTGCACTATTCACCTGACTTTACTGTACATGTACTCCTTTTTAATAATTAGTTTATGATTCAATTCATCCACATCCAGGAACAGTACCATATTTTAGCAATTGACTGTGGGATTGATTCCTATATTTAAAGTGATTGCAATCATTGTATTGATTATTATGATCAATTAATTTTAAAAATCAGCACCTTGATCAATTACCATTGCTTCATGTTATGTATGTACAGTAGCACACAGCCGCATACATACATGTACATCACTTTAGCATGTCAATATTCAGTATAGGTCTATACAGTGCGTCCCAAAAAAAACGAAACCGAGATTAAGCGATGATTTATCATAACTTAATCACAAACAAAATAGACAAATGACCTACCAATGTAAAGCTTAGAATCTCCTCTTTCATCTGAAATTACTTTCTCATTCACGCATGAGTGAGCAAAAACAATTTGAAGAGGGGATACCAAAAAGTCATTTGGCGGGCTGTATCTGGGATTGCCATAACCCTTTGCTCACTCATGCGTGAATGAGAAATAATCTAAGTAATTCCAGATGAAAGAGGAGATTCTAAGCTTTACATTGGTAGGTCATTTGTCTATTTTATTTGTGATTAAGTTATGATAAATCATCGATAAATCTCGGTTTCGTTTTTTGTGGGACGCACTGTATAGTATACTGTAGATGTAGCCTTGTACATGTATAGGCAACCTGTGAAGCTGTATATAATCAAATGGGGAACTGGGAATAAGTAGGCTTTTAAGCATGAGTCAACTCATGGATGGAAGGAGAGAGAGAAAAATCAATAAAGCTTTAAACTTTCAAACAATATACCGGAAAGCTGGGTCTTTACAAATGGACACTGAAGTCAGTTATCCATGAATGAGAAAGAATCTATAGGAAGTCTTTGTATATATACAAACCACCCACTCTAAAAATCAATTATGGATTAGCAGTCTGAGCTCTCTCTACCAGTCACATAGGACTGAACATTACATTGTATGTAGGCAGGCATACGATGTATAAATATGAGTTAAAATGTTCTCAATGTACATGTAATGTTAACAGGGAAGTTCACCCTGACAAAAAGTTTAAGTAAGTAGTACTGTAAAAATAATGTAGCAGAAAAAATAATAAGAATTATCGCCAAAGGTTTGAGAATAAACCATCGAAGAAAAAAGTTATTAGAATTGTAATTTATTTGATTTGCGACGTCATATATGCGAGCAGCTTTCCTACATATCGCATGGTAAAAAAATCAATGAAATGTCATTTTTTCAGAAAATTGAAAATGGTTTTTACTGTACCTTCAGTATATCAATAGACAAATCATTTCACACCCGTTCATAATAAGAAAACAAAAATATGTCATTACAAACCATTAAAAAATTGAAATTTATGCATTTTATATATGGGGCAGCTGCTCGTTTATGATGTCACAAATCCAAAACTCAAATTCTAATAACTTTATAATATTTTTTAATGGATTTTCCTCAAACCTTCAATATTTTTATTTTTTTTCTGCTATTATTACAACAAACTTTTCTCCAGGGTGAACTTCCTCTTTAATACCTGGTGGTGTCAATGGCCTGTTATACATGTACATGTACAGTACGGTACAAAACCATGGACTTCAAGTGTATGCAGATAAAACATGTAGCACACTTCCATTTTTACAGCACCCTTTGACGAAAGCATGCATGTACTTGGATCTTTTTCTCAGATAAGTGATGAATTAAAAGGTATAATTACATGTACATGTATGTCCATAAAATCTGCATAGTCCATGGTTTTGAACCATACACAATTTGGAACCTAATGTCTTTATCACTGTCAGATCAGGGAAATGCAGTCTTGATTTCTCCCATCCACACTTGTTTGTATCCACTTGGTCTATAAACATACGTGTAGAAGATCATGATCAGATGGGTCTATTGAATTTTCATACTGTTATAAACACCATCATACATGAAGCGCAACCCACGTGGCCTGCTACCAAATTGGTCTATTTTTGGTCTACATGTACATGTAACTTCCACAGGTTTCCTTTACTAATTTACATCTGTACATGTATATATTTTGCACTTTGTCAAATGAAAATTTGGTTCACAATACATGTAGTTCATTGTTTATTAGAGACTATTTTTAGAGACCAAGTGCATATTAAATGAAGTAATAATTAGAAGAAAAATCTTTAATGGACCAAATAACAGATAACAAATGGTTAATAGATGAACTACATATAGGATTAGACCATGTGGGATGAGACCAAATGGAAAATTTGGTATAAGAACGGGGGTACAACAATGAAGTGGCAAAATACCACACCTACTGTACAATATGATACAAGATTAAAGTTTACATGTAATACCCATGTATCCTGCAAGAAGATTCTCCCATGCCTACAGTACATGGACACCAACTGATGGGCATCATTCTTGCAAGCTTTTCATTTGAAAATTCTCTCAATCTACAGTGTATCAAACAATTATTTGTACACCTTCAAAAATGATACTTTGAAGCAAATTAAATAAAAACTACTGAAAAGTAGTCCCCCATAAGTGCCTGCATTCTAATGTGTCCTTGAACCTAAAGGAATTTCCCCTCAAAATTCCATCATTTTATTTTGTGTCAGTACTTTGTTCAATTTTCACCCTCAAACAATTATTTGTACACTTTCCGTTTCAAGTCCATCTTCCCTGTTTACAGGTATTAGATACTCATGTAGGAATTATACAAAGAGGACTGATCTGCATATTGTGCAAATATAATAAAAGATAAAAAAGACCTGTTATTTCACTATTCAACCCTGACTACAAAGCCTTATTGATACAAAAACATGCCTTACCCACCAAGTACTAGCAAGAGAAAAAGAAGAAAAAACAATAAAGTGTACTAATAACTGTTTTCACCTATAAAATCACATTTTCGGGGGAAAATATGAATTTAATGTTTTTACTATACTTTAAACAAAGAGGATAGTACATGTAGGATACACATACAGTGTACATGTACATCACTTTTCATATGATATATTTATTAAAATAAACTTATCCCTTGAGAAAAAACTATTTTCTTCTCGTTTGAATCATTGTTTTATGGGTGTACAAATGATTGTTTGATACACCATACTTTCCCTTTTACATAATTAATTAATAGTCAATTCTTGTATAGCGCATAACACATTATGAATAACGTCTATACTCTCCCAATACATTTTTATGAGTACACTGTGCAAATTTCAGAGCACATGGAAATTTGCAGAACATGATTGATATGAGAAATGCTGATGATTCGTTACAGTATCATCAAAATTTAATATACAAAGTCCATAAAGAGCTGTTTTATGAAAGTGTGCAATATTTTACATTTCAAATTCATACAATAGGAATACATGTAAAAAGAATCAATTGCTTCAATACACTCAACACTCTACATGTACATGTAGGCTATGTACATACAGAGTGAAAATATTTATTTGTTAATTCAAGCAAAACTTGCATTTAATATATACAATGTAGTATGTACTGTATTTCTCATCAATATTCAATTATTTTTTCAATGCCACATTGTATGCCTTTTAGATTAATTCTCTTATTTATTCAAGTCAACTTGTAAAATTTACTGGACAGGATGTGGCCTAATTTTTACTGAAAAACAAATAACAAGGACATGATTAAAACAATTTGAACTCTCTATCTCTACCTCTCTCTCTTTCTCACACACACACACATACATCATTTTGCAATTTTGAACTGATAATTATTTCTTTATTTGGGCAATGATGTCATCAAGGTATGCATGAAAAGGGATTTCTATAAAGTTTAACAATTATTTAAGCATTGAGCAAAGCCTGAGCAAAAGCAATGCAGTATTACATGTACATGCACATTCAAAATATTAATTTGTCTGGCACATTCTCAAAGTAAAAATAGTTCAGTTGGTTTATAAAATACAATCACTGAACATTTACGAGGTGACAATCACAAGATAAATATTTTATTATTTTCCCAAAGGCGCCCATTTATGGGTCAATTTATTAATCCTATCCAATATTATGGGGAAAAAATCATTGTGGGTTGTGTTTTCGACTGTCACAGTTATATTATTGTGTTTCTATGAGTTGAAATGGACACTTTGAGTGTACATACATGTACTGTAAGCAAAGTGTGGAGATATCTAAAATCTGCATTTTATAACCCTTTCATACTGAGCGTGATCGGTTCATCACGGACGGACATTTGATAGATTTTGAAAACTTTGAAGGCTTGTAACAAGTTAGGAATAAGATGAACATGGTTCCTTTGTGTTTTATAGTGAAGGGTAGGGCAAAGTATGCTGAATGATGAAAACAATTTGTTGCCATGGTTACCTACAAACATAGGTAGCTACTAAATGTGCCAGCCGCCCATATCACGGACGGACATGATAGAAATGTGGTTTTCAGAATTTTTGAACATTTTTATTGTTTCTATCTAAATAGCTTAACTTTGACCAATAATTGTTAATGCAACTTACACTCAGGTATGTTAGCTTCTATGTTTAGCATATTGAATTCTTAACCAATATCAAACTTCCGAGAGAATTGCAAATATTTTCCATCACGGACAGACATCTCGGACGGACATCACGGACGGACACAATTAAAATACATTGGAAGTACCTTGTAAGAAGTTCTTATTACTTGTTTGGGGGAACAAATGCTATTGTATAGATGATTTGTACATTTTCTATATGATTAAACAATATTAGTTGCACAATCAAGTTGCAACAACTTCAATCAAGTTGCTACAACTTGATTTAAGTTGTAGCAACATGATTTCTATGCTAGACACACAAAATAATCTAGCCATATGGTTGCTTTTAAACACAGTTCTTTTCAAAATCAAATATCCTAATGCACGTTGTCTTCTTTTCAATTTAGAGAATACTGTAGTTGGTACCAAATCAACATCCAGTGGATCAATGATCATGTTGATACTTATCATGATATATCATGATGATACATGTTCATACATTTTTAGGCATTAATTTTCGAAGAGCACAGATTTTTTTTATGTCCATTAACTAAATCCAAAAGATTCACAGGTTGCTTATCATTATGCTTGTTTGGTGGATCAAGTATGACCACAACACTTGTCTAGGCCAGCACTTCTCAACCTTTTTTTACTCGAGGACCACTTTGACTCTCAGATTTTTTTCGAGGCCCACCTACCAAAATTTTAAGAAAACGTCAATTTTGATGATAAAATGTATCGTGAAAGTTGAACACAAAGCTCTGAATCACATTTGAAACAAACATATTGAGAACTAATCTGCATTCGCAAATTCCGGTAAATGGGCGACAATTGCATTACAACCATCATAGTGTGCATGTGCATGCTTTGCAAAATGCATGATACCAAAGCGTGCTTAAGTTTTGCTTGACCTGCATAGACTGATCGGACATACCATATTCGGACAGGTCTGTGAAATTACTACAGTTTTTCAATTATTTTTTGTTCTCACCCTGGAGCTTTTCGCGGCCCACTTGAGAGGGCTTCGCGGCCCACCGTTTGAGAAGCGCTGGTCTAGGCTCTCTTCAAATTCATCTAAAGTGGAGACACCCCTTCACATCAACAGCCCTCATGTATTTAGGCCCTGACTGAATCGAAAATTGAAATCAGATACCAATTAAACTTCTGAACACTGCAGTGCAAGCTTTATATGAATTGTATGCATTTTCACAGATTTCTAGATCAGCAGTTTGCTCAAAATTAGCTCCAAAATGGACTTTAAAAAAAGGAATTCTTGTACTTTTCACAAGCCTCAAGGACGTGATGTCATGTTCTGTTTAATAGAAGCATTGTGAATCCATAGGTTGTACATGGAAAAAAATGATGATTTTTTTTTCTGCTTATCAGAATATGCATTCTCCTTTCTTCTTTTCCATCACTTTCTGCAAGCTTCAATTGATGAAATATATAGCTTTTGACTTATTCTTGCTCTATTTCATTTCCTGCTTTTTGGCATACATGTAGCTTCCAACTCTATCTGCATTCCAATTATGTTTAAAAAAAAATCCTGACAACAATTAAACCCCAATAACAGCCAAAGAAAGATTTCACAAAAAATTGTGAAGAGTTGTAGGTTTCCATCCATTTGAGTTCTGAATAATTCTCAGTGCCATTTTCACTGCAAATTGGAACTAAAATTAAATTCACAATCTGCTCAGTATTTGCTCATTGTCTGTCCGTGATGAAATTAATGTCCGTCTGCGATTATTTTGATTGATTCATGATATGGATAAAATGTATGGATTTTAGCTATATTCAAATGAAATGATGTACAGTGTCTAGTGAGATGCTTCTACACACTTTTATTTTTGTTTCTATTCTGATAAAGAATAAAAAGCTGAATCCATACATATTATCCATATCATAAACTCAATAAAAATTATCACGGACAGACATTAATTTCATCATGGACGGAAATTTCAAAATGGAATGTTAACATCTAGCAGAAAAATTTACTTCCCATATTTTTTCTACTAATTTATGTTTGATGATAGATTAATGTTCAGAGTACAAGAAAATCCAAACCAAATTGGAGTAACTTTGAAAACAATAAAACTAGAGTGAATTGAATTTGAGTGAATTTACATTGTCCGTCCGTGATGAAATTAATGTCCGTCCGTGATCATTTTTAATTGAGTTTATGATATGGATAAAATATATGGATTTCAGCTATGTTCAAATAAAATGATGTACAGTGTTAAGTGAGATACCTCTACACCTTTTTATTTTTTATTTCTATTCTGATAAAAAATAAAAAAACTTTTTATATTTTTTTTCATCACGGACGGAAATTTCAAAATGGAAATGTTCATACCTACCAAAAAAAATTACTTCCCGATATTTTTTTTCTACTAATTTATGTTTGATAATAGATTAATGTTCAGAGTGCAAGAACATCTAAACCAAATTAGAATAACTTTAAAAACAATAAAACTAGAGAGAATTTAATTTGAGTAAAAATGTCCGTCCGTGATGAGGTAACAGCACCCCCACAAATAAAATGGACTATTCCAGTACCTTCGGATTTATCAATCTTCATGAAACTGAGTTCTTTGAAACCTGAGATATCAAAGATTATCTTAAAAGTAATTTTGATAGAAATATCTAAAAAAAAAAAATTCACCTCAATGCTAACCCTTAACCGATCATGCTCTACTACACTTTTCCCTGGTGAACTTCGCTAGCAAAGGGGAAAGTGCCTAGTATGAAAAGTACATGTACAAAGGAGAACTCTGGCGAAATGGTTTTTGATATTTATCGACCGATGCAAGAATTTGACGATTTATAATATTTTTGGTCAATGCAAGTATTTTTTAAATCTAAGTTGGCGGCTATACACGCGTGTGGTATCTAGGTATCGATAACAAAGACTTCAAGATGGCGACCATAACAGACTGGGTAAGTGAACTCTCGTGCTCTTAAATTTCTTTAAATTACATACTATTTATTGAGAAAAAAATTAATCAAAAATATCAAATTCGGGGGGAAATATTGTTTTGGCCCATTTACGTTAGTTAGGGCTCAAAACGTTTTATGCAATCTGTGATTTAGATCTACTGTAACCGTGGGAAATCCTAGCCTCTACAGAGAGGAATGATCCCCAGGCCCAGGCTTCATGCGGGAGTAAACCTACGTATAGTAGATGACTTTTAGTTACTCCCCAGAAGCCTCCAGGCTACTCAGAACCTAGACAGGAATAACCGTCGTTTCTGGGGATTTATTCAACAATTTCTGACATTTTACTATAATCCCCATTTACCGACGGTAGTGTGTTAGTGCGAGCCTGCATGTGTAATCTGGCTCGACAATTCGGAGGGTGGGTTTTGTCCAGATTTTTCATTTCTTTTAGATTCTAAATGACATTATATTATCTTGAACGAAGGCCCACTATTTTCTTTAGACTCTAATCTTTCTATTGATACGTTGTAAAATCTATAAAATATCGAAAATATACGTTACCGATGAGTTATTCCCCGGGTTATTCCTTATTTTTTAATTTTCTGCCGGAGAAGAAAATATGGCAGCCGTCAACGAGTTGTGCTTTTATCAAGGCTTTCCGATTAAATTTTCGATATCTTGGCCAATCAATGCGAGCGACAAGTTCCGAACGCACGCACATCTACATGTACAAGCGCAAAGCAGCGGCACAAATCGCGATATATAGCGACTGGTAAATACGTCTGTAAGGATAATGACGTCATCCAAGATGGCAACTTACGTTGACCAACGAAAGGATCGAAGATGACAATGTTTCGATCATCGTTTGAAAGGAATTAGCGGTAACTGCGGTCTAAGGTACGATATTTCTGAATTTTAAACATTTCTTCGTCTATATGGATGTGATTTCTTTTTCATAATGTGACATTTTATGTACATAAAAACGATAGGAAAATCGGGTTTCCGTTGTTAGATCTCACTCTAGGCACCATGGCTATTAATTCCTGTGTTAAAAAAGTGAGTGCACGCGAATTAAATGTTGGACTTAAATTACTAGATCTTACCATGGAGCTCCATGACGAAATCTATTTTTAAATTAGACTCTAGATATTACTAATGGAAAAAATGTATAAATAGTACTCGCCTGGTCTTTTCTTGGGGTATTGAAGCCTTTTTGTCCAGAACTTGCTCAACTTTTGCGGCTAATCTTGTCGCCAAAGGGTTGTGCACATTCTCGTTTAATACTGGTTGTCACGTGACACAGCAATGTCGTTAGGCTGTTTGGCCTGTATTCAAGGCGTTCTATCCGTTATGATTTTATATTGAATGAAGCAAATTACATCAGGTATAGGCCCCTATCAAGTCAAAATCGATACAGGGATCGAAAGGGGGGGGGGGGTGGAGCCAAAAATTTCCCAGTCACATGGTATGAAAAAGATATTTTTTATGATTGTCCACGATCATTTGGGCAAACCCGTGTGTGGCAGTAGCGTGATGAGTAAAAAAAAATTAAATAAAAGAAAGAAAGCGGGCCAATGTAGGCATACATGGCGCCTGGGAAAAAAGTTGCTTTATATGTTCCAAGCGAGTGAAGCAAGCGAGAAAAAAACTTTTCGTGCAAATCTAAATTTGAGATAGATATCTTAACTTACACTTTTCCTTTTCTTTTCATTAATTCCCTTCATTTCTTTTTTATCTTGGTTGTAGAACTTTCGGGGGCCCCTGGGCCTAACCCTTCCATCGTGTACCCCCAGTGCAATATCAGCAGGTGGGTCTCGATAACTCTGGATATTTAGCAATTAGACCTATTTATAGAAAAACATAACGTTAATGTTTTGACCCCTTCCCCCCCCAAAAAGGAAAAACAATTATAAACTATTAAGTTATATACACCCCCCTTTTCTCATTTCGCCTTTTATTTTCTCTTTTCCCTCCTTATTTTTTTTTTGGGGGAGGGACCTTTTCGGGGGGCACCGCCCCTAGCTACGCGCCTACCAGATGAAGAGGCGAGCGAGCAAAACCTTTGTCACTTTTATTACAAATATCAATTTTGCAATAGATTTTGACATAACATTCGGAATTATTCTCGCATGCATTTTTCTTTCCTTTTGCTTTTTTATGGCCTTTTATTTCTCTTCCCTTTCTCTTTCTTTCTTTCTTTCTTTCTTTCTTTCTTTCTTTCTTTCTTTCTTTCTTTCTTTCTTTCTTTCTTTCTTTCTTTCTTTCTTTCTTTCTTTCTTTCTTTCTTTCTTTCTTTCTTTCTTTCTTTCTTTCTTTCTTTCTTTCTTTCTTTCTTTCTTTCTTTCTTTCTTTCTTTCTTTCTTTCTTTCTTTCTTTCTTTCTTTCTTTTCCTTCCTTCATTCCTTTTCTCTTATCCCGTTTTTTTTTTGGTGAAATCCACTGGACCGGGGATCAAGGGCCAGCCTGCATGCCCCCGGCGGTTTACGCCTCTGCCGTGGATGTAAGCTATATATACGCATGATCTTAATCTTCGTTATGATTCAAACTATATAGAGGCGCATCCAAGATTTTCCAAATTAAGTAGGGGGGGGCGGGGTGAATTTTCTCAAGTAAAATTTGACAACTCCCAAAAAAGGTTCTTACTAAAAAAAAAAAAAAACCGGTCATTATATTGTCTCGTGTAAAGTTTGACAAGTTAAAAAAAAATGGTCACTCAAAATGAAAGTCATTTTGTCCGCGTAATATTCGGCAAGCCCCCCCCCCCACAAAAATAAGAAAAGGGAAAGTCATTTTGTCCACGTGATATTTGGCAACCCCCCCCCCCCAAAAAAAAAAAAAAAAAAAAAGGTTTTAACTATAGCAATGATCGAAGGTAATTTTGTCTCGCGTAAAATTTGACAAATGAAAAAAAAGATTGTCACTAAAAAAATGAAGGTAATTTTGTCCCACGTAAAATATGGCAAGCCCTCCCCCCCCACAAAAAGAAAAAAACGGAAAATGGTGTTTAACTAATAGTGATCGAAGGTCATTTTGTCTCGCGTAAAATTTGACAATTTTTTTATAAAGTTGTCACTAAAAAGAAGGTCATTTTTTTCACCATTGATTATATTTGGCAAGCCCCCAACCCCCACAAAAATGTTTGTCCCTAAAAGTGATGTATAGAAAGTCATATTGTTAATTTGTTCCCAGTAAAATTTTGAATTTGACAAGCAAAAAAAAAGGCCAAAAAGATAAAAGAATATGAACGAAATATCCCCATTACAAATAGTGCTGTACGTGATTCTCATGAGGGGGAGGGGGGCACATAACTAGTATTAACAACATATTTAATTCCAAAATGTTTACTATAAATCTCAAAAGGGGGAACGGGCAGAAATGCTCACCCCACCCACCACCACTACTTGTAGCATTTTGCTGGTTATATCCCCTTTAGTGTCCCGCAATTAAATGAATCCCCTGCAGAATAATGGACTACTATACTATATAGTATTCCGAACCCAAAACGAAACAGCCCTGACATTTCATTGACATTGGTTTACTCGGTGACCGGTAATATCATGACTCATGTATATTCATTAGGAAGACGTTCCTCATGAATATATAATTCAGTTCAGATGTCAAGAGGCCCTGGCTCGCGCCAGGCCCAATTCGCTTCGCTCGGGAAGCAGCCGCCAGGGCCTCGACAAGAGGCTAGTACGCGTATCACTTCGGAGTTGATCACTCGTCGCAGGTGTGTGGAACGCTCACCGAAAATCAACAAAAAGGGCCTGAAATGTAAGTTTAACAATAATCCATTTTAATTTCAACTATTTTTAGAACTTACTAAATTAAATGCGACCAAATAAAAGTTATATCTTAACACTGCAACTTGTATTAATGCGTACATTTACCAAAGTCTTGGGTTGGAAATCAGAACAGCATTGTCCAACCCATAATTTGGGTAATGTCGCCTATGACTATGAGGTCCATACAATAATGTTTGGACCTCATTGGTACTAGGAGTGTTAGATCTAACGTAACTGCTAAAATACGTTGTCTGTATGTACGGGCCTCCAAGCTCTTCAGTATTGGTGAGTGAGCCAACGCAGTTCAGCGGAACAACCAAAATACAGAGACTGAAGCTTTTGGTCTACTCAGAACCAAGCGGAGGGATGAGAACAGAGAGAGAGAGAGATGTACTGTACATGTACTAGAAGACTAGTTAATGCACCCTTTCAAGAGAAGCCCCACCTGATCCCCAATCCCATGCACTAGACAACGGCTTTACTTTAAAGTCTTTAGATCACTGAAACGTTATACCGTACCGGTACTTCTAGTTCTAGAAATTTTAGGCTACAAAAAAGTACAAAAAACTACTACAATACAAAATTACAAGTTTTACAACTTCAACTTCAAGTCAACAAAAGACAACAGTGCCAGTGGCAAATTCATGAAAAAAAAGAGGAAGGGCGGTTCTCGAAGGGTTGTGCGAGCACAACACAACGCTTCAGGATAAACCAAGGAATGTTAAATTAAAACAAGCAAACGTTTGTCGTTTCTGAAACTGGAATGGAAGTCCAGGGCCAGGGGCAGGCCGCGCCCCGGCGGCCCCGTTCGGTCAGCCGACGCTCCTCGTTTCGATTCCATCCCGTCAATCCTCATCTCCGAAATCCATGGACGTTACCAATTCCTGAAGAAAAAGCATGAGAAAACAACACAATCATTTGCATACTTACCGATACTTCACTGGACAGAAAATGTAGAACTGACGTTAGAGTTGTAGGCCTAGAAATTCTGGGCCTGCCAGATTTCAGCCTGAACTCCCTTAATTCTCTGAGCTGAGCTTCGACGCGGACAATTTCGGCAATTCAATTTGCAATGAATGCCGGGTGTGATGAGTCGTGTAGTTCCAACTCGGCCTTTGAATTTGGCCGAGCAAAGGTCGACTAACTATAAAAGTAAAGAGTGTGCATTTACCGGTTTTATGGGCCCATTTTTGTAAAATTATGCAAATCCGGCACGTAAATCGTGACGATTTCAACAAACATTTCCGCAAAATATATTTCATTCAGACAAAATGGGCTGGACAACTGAGAGTGTGTATCTTGATCCGAAAGTTCTTGTGAACTAACGAATAACAAAAAAAAAAAAATCAAAAAATAAATTAAGGGTGAAGGTTTGAGAATAAGCCATCAAAGAATTAAAAAGCTATCATTTTTTTTGTGACGTCAGATGCAACCAGCTTCCAATTTATTATGAAGTGTCATTTTCTTCCAGAAAAAAATGATTTTGAAAATGTTTTATTCAATATCAATATACAAATTATTTTCACATCTTTTTTTGTCATCTTGAACCATTGTAAATTAAAATTTGTGCATTTTATATCACATAACATATGGGGCAGCTGCTTGTATAAGACGTCACTCATCAAAAACTTTAAATTCCTAACTTTAGATGGATTTTCCCCAAACCTTCACCAATACTTTTTTATAATTTTTTTTTCTAGTAGTTTTGCTTTTCATCGGAGTGGACATCTCCTTTAAGACCTCCCATGGATTGGCTCCTATTAATGAAAGTCATGCACTGTAGGACTACATAGAGCCAGGTGTATACATTTTAAATAAATCTATTTATACTGACTTAAGGGTTCACGATTATCATGATCATCACCATCATCATGCTCATCACTGTCGTCTCATCATCATCACGATCAGAATCATACTCATCACCATCACCATCATCATCATCAGTTCATCAATATCATCTTACTCATCTCTGTCATCATTATCATCATCATAACCATATCATACTCATCTGACATCATCACCATCATCATATTCATCACCAATATCAGAGGGCCTACTCATTATCACCATCACCATATCATCAATGAATCAGTGGTAACATCTTTGTTTTAATGATCATTGTCATATTTCAAAATATTTCAAAATTTCAAGGATATATATATATTTCTCCATCTGTGATTTTTTTTGGTCTTCTTTCGTTGTTCGCACTTCGCAATGCACCTTATCGCCCTCTACCTTCTTCTTTATGTCTATATGTGTATTATGACGGAATAAACCCATTCATAGACTTCGCCCTTTCGTAGGATGTAGGCATATATACATATATATATAGTAATATACATACACATGTGTGAAGTTATACATGTACTACAGCTTTGGCAACTCTTTTATTTAAATATTGTGTGAAAGAAATGGATGAAGAGAACAATGGTAGGCGTAGCTTAAATCAAGGTTCCCCAGAGCTATCTACCCTTTTTGGAAAAATTGGTGATGCCGAAAAAATGTCTCTGCCGGAAATCGAACCCGGGCCCCAGCTTTGAACGCCGGTGCCTTAACCACTAGACCACAGACACGGGTTAGTGGCTAGGGCGACCCCGATCCGATTGACCGTCAGATAGACAGATTTTCGACACCATACCCATTGTAATTTCCTTTGTCGGGTGAAGGTGGGTTTTGAACAATGACAAGCCGCCATGCCTCAGCTGGATCAAAGCTATTGCTTTGATACAGTACACGTATGGGAGAAAGTATACAAATGTGTGAAGTTATACATGTACTACAGCTTTGGCAACTCTTTTATTTAAATATTGTGTGAAAGAAATGGATGAAGAGAACAATGGTAATATACATACATATATAATTTGTTAAAGAAATGGATACATATATAATATTCTTTTTGCTTCTGAAAAATAATACAGAAGTTATGGGTTTCATTCTCCTTGAGTTATGCCAGAATTTTTCGCTCAAAAAAGTTGTAAGGGGAGAAAGAGACTTGGCAGGCAGCCCTGTGTATATATATTTTTTTGCTTCTGAAAAAAAATACTGAAGTTCTGGCATTCGTTCCCCATCAGTGATGCCAGAATGTTTTGCTAAAAAAAGAGTTGGGAAGGATGGGGGTTGGGGGGTAAACCCCCCCCCCCCAAAAAAAAAAAAAAATGATCAGAACGCTCATCCCACTGTTCTCATTTTTTTTTAAGTTGATTCATTTTTTAAACAAAATAACACACATGAAGTCATGTATAAAGAAATATTCACTTTAATATTATGCTAATGAACTATCATTTTTTGTACAAATGCAATACAAAACTTACTGGAACAAATATCCTTCAATAACAATGATTAAAATATATGCAGACAACTAATAATAAACTGTCAATACTATCAATCTTCTCGCTCATTTGCCATCTTGATTAGTCATATAAAAATTTAGAAATGTAATTAGAATTAGAAATATACACATATATTTCCAAAATGCACATTTAAATTAAATAAAGAAAAGAATAAAGTACATAAACATTACGATACAGCTTCAAATTTTCAATCTGTCAGAAATAAGTGAAAATATCATTAATTTTTATCCAACCCTGTCTACATAATGCCTTCAACTGGCATTTCAATAATCTACTTCTCTGGAACTGGCAATTGTACAATGGCAGCAGTGGAGTTATTAGAAGGGTTGTGTGGGAGTCTCAAAATATTAATGGCTGTAAGAGATAATCAATCAAACACATGTTTGCTTGTCATTTTACAAGTAGCTCTTAAAAAATCCCATTTTCACTTCATCGGTTTGCATTTAAACCTTTTCGTATAAGATTTCACTTAGAATAATTATTCACTAATATCTTCATTGGTAGTTTGAAAAAAAAATAGAATAAAAATTCCAAAATTTATCAGATAACATGATGTCTGTTGTTCAAATTTAGGAAAAGGAGGAAATTCACACATGACAGTGCAATTCGGTGCTAACGGTAAAAGAGAATATCAATCTGTCATTGCTCAATATTACAGGGCCAAATATCTGCCTTGAATATAAGGATGTGCATGAGATCATGGGTAACTTCACTCAAGATTTTTGGCAAAAAGTTGATGGAAGTCCATGGAAATGTTACATATTACATGTCAAAGTCATGAGTTGACAGTGAAATAAATACTATTCTGTAACTGATCAAATACAGAGGGTTAATCAACTGCCTTGAATATAATGATATGTGCACAAGATCATGTGGAATTTTACTTTAAGATATTTTGTTAAGATTTAATTAATTGTTCACTCCAGTTTTCATTAAATGTTATACTCATCCATCTCAGTGAGCACAAACATTGACAGTATCTCAGTTTTGATCATAATCTAAAACAGGAATCAAACAACAAAATGATTTGCAGTCTTAACCAAAACAATGATTTAGCTTATTAAGATATCATTCACTTTGTATATTCAATGATTGTTTTATAATTTATTTATGTAATTTTTTTTGTAAACAGATAAAAGAAAGTTTACCTAACATCCATCAATTACTTCAAACATAATTTGTAAAAATTATTGTCAACATCCCCATTGAATGATAATGCGTGCAACAGAACAAAATGTGACAATAAGATGTGAGAATTATTTCTTAATACATGGTCATTACCAAACGTGAAACATCTATTAGTCAGAATCATGATAGAAAAATTGTGATTTTATTTTGTCAAAATTTCATTTCTACTGACAGATAAATTGCATTGCAATTAGTCTCCTATTGTCAGGTTTCTATGAAAAGATCCATGTGAGAAATATCCTGGTATTCCACTCTTTTTCTCGAGAATTCTTATCAAACTAATCAAAATTACCACATGTCAACCATCATTTCTAGATTATGCTACCTGCATTCATGCCATCGGTACCCTGTGTGTCGCACAGTGCTTATAATAAATGTTGCTTAACAGAAATGACAAGTTTGGTTCTACACATGAGTGGCCGTCTTATTTTACCCGAATTGATGTGCTTAATATTTTAGATATGTTTGAACAAATTTTGTGAAAATAAAAGTCACATGCGATTTAAATTCATAGTTTTAAATCAGCAAATGGAGTATTTCTATTCCAGCTGACATAGTATATGTAGCTTAATATCCAAAGTGTCGACCCTTCTCATTCATGAACCTAATATTCAAATAGCAACCTTTCTTTGCAGCATTATTTGTAGTTCTATATTTTATATGCAATATAAATAATTCCCTTAAAATACATTTCTGGATTGTGTCATATTAAAAGCCCTTTCCCTCTGCATACTGACTTGTTTGTTTTGGGGGAAAATCAATAAGTCTGTTCACTCCAGATAACTTTGTTTTGGTGAAAATACTGATCTCCATTTCCCTATTACAATGCTTTCATAAATTACAATCAACAAAATCATTCTGATATAAAATCAAGAAACTGTTAAAGATTTAAGTTATAAGAGCTAACCCATAAAAAATCTGTAGAATTGTTTTTACATCAACAAATGGCAAGTTCGTCAAAAAAAATGTTGACAAAAATTATTTTAAAACATTATCTGTTCCTTTTTTTTAAATATAATGATCAAGAATATATATTTTACTGCCAGGTTTCTTAAAAGTGACACATACGGATCAGGCAACTGACAGTTTCTTACCAATGATGGTAAAGAATAACATTGATTCATATCCAGAACCCATGCCTTGGAATGTGTCAAATCTGGGCCCCGTCTTACAAAGAGTTACGACTGATCCAATCAAGCATAACTCTATTAAAATCCATCAGTGTCATAATTTTTTCTACAGGAAATTTGCAAAATGTCCTTTGTAAACAAAGGAAAACACACCAAATTGTCAAAAAATCGATGACTTAATGGATATACATTCATATCTAGAATTTTTTTTGAACAAACAAGCATTTCATATGTTGACTTTGCTGGCTTTCCATAGTTGCGATTGATCGGATCAATCGCAACTCTTTGTAAGATGGGCCCCAGGTATTTTATGTCACCTAGATCATCAATGTACTTTCTCTCCACATCACTGCACTGTTTCTATCTTCATAAAGTCAAATAAAAGATTGAATCCTGTGAGACTAATTTCCTCATTATCATCACCCTTTTTTAACAAAAGGCAACAAAAAATAACAAATATGAAATTTTCTGTAAAAGATCAAGATGTGTAATTTACATAAATGCCAATGCATTAGCATGAGGGTAGACAAGCCACATTTCATATCCAGGATCAGTGTTTTTTCTTTGATATCTGGCCTTAAATAAGAAATCAGTTGTCAGGTGTAAACACAACAAAGAATAAATTTTGGTTTATATATCACTTGCTTCCTTTTGTCAAAGTAGGGCGGAACAGTCCACACAGATTCCATCATGACTGAAAAGATTATAGAATTTAACAAAAGTCATGATTTTGCAGTTTTACCAAGCACATAATATATGCTTGGCAAATTCATGATTTTTGTTAAGAAATTCTCCATATTGGGTGAAAAAAGGACAATTTTACAATTAAATGATAAGTCGATGGTAAACCCTGTAGAAAAATTACAATTAATTGTACATATCAATTGTATCCTCTTAATGTTACACCCTTACGGCCTAGTAACGTGGAAAATATAATGGTACAAATATGTGTAACTTCCTCTATGACAAATTATGTATGAAAGTTACAATCAATTGTAAAATATTGATCATATCTCCTTGTGTAACACTCCTTGATGTGATGAGCTGCATCCATTGAACATAACAGTCCTTACAATCATCAAATTGAAGCTAAAGTTTCAAGTATTTGCAACTTTCCTTGTCTACTCCAGCTTCTTAAAAAAAACCTAGTCATTAAAACCGTACAGAAGTCTACACAGATAAAATCCTGATATCCTGTACACTAACAGACAAATGAATTTACTGTTTATCGTGTAAAATTATGAAGCTTTAGTCAATAACTTAGACCCGTATAGCACTCCATGCTACTTCGTAGCAATTTACATAAAAACATTCTGGACAAAAATGGACAAAACACGGTAACATATAAATAGCTATGACTGGTAAATCGCTTGGGGTTAACAAGCAAGAATAACTTACCAAGGGAATATATTTTCATATATATCTATAAAACTTTTCTCTCACATTCTCTCCCTCAGCTAATAAACATATATGTATAAATTATGTCATGGTTACTGTAAAAAAATTTCAGTAGCTGAATTTACAAAGACCCTTCGATCAGTCTATAAGTATGATTCAATTTCAAAGTATCTTGGCATCCTCGAGAGTTTGTGAGGTTCGTTGTTGAAATCGGTTGTGCCTAGAACAGGCGTGCTTTTCCTGCGGAGTTCCTTTTCTTTCCTCTGTTTGTCTGTTTCTGGAGCATGCAACCTTGCGATGGATGCTTGAACCGTGCTTACGAGATTAGGGCTGCTGTTGGTGCTGCGATGTCGCTCTGACTCTAACCATGATTTGATGTCTTGAGGTTTGGAGGTGGATTTCAAGTTCTCTTTACCGAATGGTTTTAGTCTATCCACCGCGCTGATCTTCTTAGATTCCTCATTCGCAAGGTGCTCGCTGACAGCTTTCTGCATGTCTTTGCCACCACCAACAGTGTGTCTCCTGTGCCTCTTCTCCCTGTTCTTCTCTTTGATGGACGCAGTGTCTTTGGCAGATCCTCTACGAGTCTTTGAGAACTCCTGGGCATTGTTGGTGATGTTGTCGCGGAGGGACGTTGGAGTCGCTTCTCTCTTCTCCATGGTGAGGATGACTTCAATTCGACTGCACTTCTTGGGAGAATGAGGAGACTTGGTTACATTGGATTTGGCAGATTTGCTACCGTCCTTTGACCTTACAGGAGAATTAGTGTTTGAGCTTGATCTTGAGGACGCAGGAGATTCTAACCTACGTCGCAGGACTTCGGACCTATCTACAGAGTTACTCCTATAATGAATTCCTCTGGGTTCATCAGGGTAATGGTGAGTGTCTTTCTCACTGACGAGACTTGTAGGTCGGGAGGAATCGTCCTCACTCTCATGGTGTAAAACTCTCTGCAATCTTTCTTCAAAGGTGGCTTTCATAGACTGAACAAAGTCACTTTCATCAATGTGCAAGGATGAAGTAAACGATTCATTTGGCTGCTTCTTGGTTGATTCCTCTTTAGGTGCAGTGTTGGCTACAAATGCATTGTTATTATTGGAGGATTTAGACTGACCCCTACCTGAAGACTTCTCAAGCGAGTGCTTCCGACTTGAAGATGGACTTTCAACACCTTTACTTGTATAGTCCATGATCTTATTTGAAACAGCTGCTAGCTCACTAAGATAGTCCCTCGACTTAAATAACTCTTCAATATTTGTATTATCTTCTTTTTCTAAGTCCTTTAACGCCTCAGCGTGCTGACGCTCTATCCGCTCACGCTCTTTGGAATAGTCTGACTGCACCCAGCTGTCTCGCTTTGTCTCCGTCTTTGTTGCATTAGTCAGGGATTTTAACTCCTGCTCTAGGTTCAACGACTGACTAGTTTCCGACGAGTCCGACAGTTTTCTACCTCGCGTAGAACCAAACTGGAAATTCTGATAGTAGGACCTTTGATAAGATCTATTGCTGGAACCAAAGAGAGAACCTTGAAACATAGCTTCCATCTCCTTTGGGTTTTCCTCGTTTCCGCTGCTCGACTTGGAATCGGTGGATCCATGAGAGTTCTGCCGTAGAATCACCTTGCTGCTGTTATCGTCCTTCCTAATTCCAGCTGCAAGTAAAGACCTCTCATCCCCGACATCTATTGTTATTGGTTGTTGACCAACAGCAAGACGCAACGACTCCTGATCATGAAGTTTGATGGTATGTAGCTGAGGGGGCTCCGGGCTAGGTCTTCTGTACTTGACCTCACTTGTGTCCATCTTGTCTGGAGAGTAAGGCTTGTTGGGCGACTTCAGTTTTCGCTGAGCAGCAGTATTCACAGAGAGAATGAGGTCTTTTGAACTAAACAGGCTCCTAACACCAAGATGGACATCTTCTGTAAAGAGGTAATGAGAATGGCATAAGTGAGCTACATCTCCCATCTGAAGAATGCATATAACAGAAAATCATTTCCCACAAGAAGTTACTGGGCAATATAACAAACAAACCCAAAACACATATTTTGGTTACAAAAGTCAAAATTTAGAATACTAACTTAAGGAATACCCTTCCTCTAGGCAGGAGCAGATAAGCCAGATTAAACAAGATGGCCCACCATTCTGCACATAAAGGATGGCCTGCAAAATGTTATTGTATCTAACCTGGCCTGATCCATCACTACCTCTAGCTACTGTGAAATTATGAATAAGTGAATTTCTTGTAAAATTTTTTAGAACATTTATTTCTCTTCTGACTATTGTTTTATGAGTTTGTTTTTAAGCTTTAGGATATGCTTGTCCAAACTATAGAAGTGGGCAAGATGACAACTATCTTTAGAGTTCAGTGGTGTCTTACCCATTGAAGATGTTTTCAGTGGACCGGTCTTATCCATCTCATTCTCTTCCTCCCTGTGACCCCCTCCATCCTCCTCATCCTCTCCTCTCCTCCTCGATCCCTTCTTCTTCTCCCAGCTGTTCAGCCTCATGGCGTCGCTGGGGACATCCTGCTGGCTCTCCACGTCATCGCTGAAGAACCAATCACAGTGGAGGATCAAGCTCTCCACTATCTTGCACTGGTCGGACATGTCGGTCACCATGGTAACCATGCTATCGTCTCCGGAGCGGACCAGGGTGGGACCGAAGACGATGGCGAGGTTGCGGACTTCCATGCGATTCACGTCCGCATTGTTAGCAACACCTGGTAGAGACAGAGGAAAGAATTGCGCATTATTACATTTGATTAAGCCAAATTAGAAGTATATTTTCAATTAATAGAAAATATTACTCCAACAGGGATCTCATTCAACATTGCAGTCATACTAACTCATTATGATTTCATCTGGACACTTGTGAAAAGTTGAGGAAAATGCCATACAAAGAAAAGGTAGTCTTTTCTATTGATTTAGAAAACCCTGTGAGATTTTAGTGCCACACACTAATTTTTAAGCTAACTTTGTCTATTAAGAAGTGTTGAATCAATAAATACCCTGATATCATTTTTATGTGCAATTTTTAATTTCATTTTTTTTTTTCAAAACAGCTACTATAAGATATTTCATTTTAACTCATATCTCAGTCTCAGATTTGAGTGGTTTAGAAGGTTTGAATTTTGAGAAAAGGACTTGGTTACAATGTCTGGCATTCGAAAACAACTTCAGTTGTAATTGTGGATCATTTTGATCTGCCTCCAACTTACCTTTGAGGTGGTTAGCGAGGTATTTGAAGCTTTCGTAATGATGATCTGGAAGGTTATGGATCTGTCTGCGCAGAGCCCACATCCTCTCTGAAGGCTCCTCCAGACGATTGGCTGCGATGAATTCCTTGTATTGGTTGTTGGGCACTAGGGGGTTGGGGAGCTTACGGAAGAACAGCTTCAGCAAGCTGCTAATAACGTTCACGTCTTGCCAGCGCTGTGATTGAGCAGAAAAATATTGAAAACAGATGTTATCAGAAGCTTAAACTTTGATAAATAAGTGGAGATAGTTATGCCTCAAACAGAAGAGAATTGCCATGCAAATGTATCATTATTATTCATTATCCATCATTTATATAGAGAAAATTATTCAAATATAATGAATGAGGATTTTACAATGTCCATAGAATAGGAATGATTGGGCAATGTCCATCATATGAATGCAGGCATATGGGCCTAGTGATAGTCAATATTCAAAATTTTTGGTGTAAAATACATTTCATAAATTATGCATCTTCTATGTCCAAGAGGGCAAAGGTTAAAAACAGTTGAAATGATGAATTGCATGATTCAATATATGTACACTTCAATAAAAGCAACAGGGATTATGTTTTGGCAATTTAATCGCCTGTCTATGCAAATACCCTTCATTTTAAAGAAACTGGGCCCACATTATTTATTCACCAAAGCAACCCAAACTATAAATTGATACAGCTGAATTATTTGTACCTCGTCAGTAAGATCGATTTCATCCACTCCTTTCTTGAGCTCTTCTTTGAGATAAGAGATACCGCCGCTGTTGCCTGGAACTCTGTAGATACCGACGATGTCCATACCCTTAGCCTCAACAATGGAACAACAGATCTCAATAACCATCGGTACCAGCTGAGGAAAAACACAATACCAATTATCATGACAATAATCATGGTTCTTTTACTACATGTTGCATATAGCATGCCAACATATGTGGATTTGCAGAAAGGTCCTCCTACCCCCCCCCCCATCCTTCTCACCAGATTTGTTGATAAATAGTGGAGAACTTTGATAGAAGTTTGATAAGTTAGCCTATTTAAGACCTCACTATTTTGAGTTTTTATGTTTTTTTAAAATAGAATCTGAATATTGAGTCACAGTATGATACAACAATGATGAACAGAAAAGTTCAATGAGGAGTAACATAATATTTTGATTCACTGGAAGAAAATGTGCATGCTTTGATAATGCATATGAAGATAGGTAGGTCCTATGGTGTACATTAAGCAAAACACTGCAATCTGGAACTAAGGAAAAATTCAATTGAAACTTCCATTTGCTTTATGACCTCAATTGGGAATTTAACCTATTAACTCATTTAACCCATTTGCTACTGAATTCTTTAATTCCAATAACTTGGGGGGGGGGGGCACCTGTGCCCCTTAACACCAAGCTATTGACAATGAATTGCATTGATCACAATGAATTATCGATCACAAAGATCTATTGTGCAATAAATTGCTGATCTTTGAGTTACAGGACCCCGATTCCAGTTTCGAACATGTTAATCAATTAAAGGTCATGGTTACCTCATTTGACTGTGAGGAAGCGCATTCCTCCAGAGGGACTCCGAAGGTAGCATTGCCGATCATGGGATCATCCAAGGGGTACGGATAGCCACCTGTCCGACCACGTCCACGGATGTGCCTTTTCATCCGGTCTGCAAAGCTCTGGCTGGCTTTGGCCTTGGCGAGCATTTCCTCTGCGCAAAATGAAACAATATCAAAATATTCAATATACAAACATACAAAAAGCTGAAATATGATCTGTTTTCAATAGCTCTCTATATATCCAAAACTTTGAACTAGATTACAAAATGATAAAGGATTTTAAGTTAATTTAATTATGTAAAGCTGAAGCAACAAAACCTCCAATTTGAAATTTGAATGAAGCTTTAATATCTGAATAATTCCACCAATACATGTACCTTTACCACTTGCATATCCCCTACAGAGTGAAACAAATAGAGCAATTTAGGGGTAATCTGCCTACTCCTTTCCTGAAAATAACCAAAAAACTTCTGATCTTTTCTATTTTGCTAAACCTTAGCGCAATATTGAAAGAGTGATAGTGTGCTCCAATAGACTTTGTGAAATTAAATCCATCTTTTTCTCAAAGTGAACAATTAATGGAATCTAATATTCGTCTTTTTTGTTAAGTGGGTTAGAATCATCCATTTGGTACTGAGCTGTACGTCATTAGCTTTAAAAGGATCTGCTCTTTTAGAAAGGATAAACAAAATTTCATAACTGGAGATTTGTGGGTTTGTAGTGGTTAGACATCCACTGGTAATGAGTTATTTACTGTAATTTAAAAGCTTTAGATCTCATTTTTTTCATAGTGGACACTCAACCAACTTCAATATTTGGAGACTCTTTGTGGTTTTTATGTTGGTTGGTGTTCCATTGGCAATGGGTTATATACTGTCATTTAAAAAGCTTTATAGAATCTCATCTTTTAGAAGGGACAATTTACTAAACTTCCATATTTCAAGACTTTTTGTGGGTTCTTTGGTGGTTGGTCACATGTACTAACCTTTAGCTGTTGGTCTTGGCTTGGGCTGTGTTCCTGGTGAGGTTACGGACTTGAAGAATTTTTTCCTGTAAGAACTTGGTGACGGCACCTTGCCTTGGGGAGTAGGTTGCGTCTCACCCTTGTTAGGTTTGTCTAAAAGCTGCAGTAAGTTGTTCTCTTTCTCCTGTTCATGAACAAACGAAAGAAAAAAGAGCTCAAGAGATTAGACTTGATCATGGAATTTTGAGAGAGAATCTCAGGAACTTTCAACTTTAATATTGTTTCCTATGGACACCACAGGACACCGTTTCATAAAACTTGTTATAACAAATTTGCAAAAACAGTTTAAAGCTACTTAAATTATTAAATGACTGGCTGATAGTAAACTTGTTATAGAAATTATGCATTTGTTATGAAACATGGCTCAGATTGAAAACAAATTCAAATCATCAAAGTAATTCAACAGGACTATGGCATCTGTAAGGAAAATGTCAAGATTTTATATGTCCTATTGTTTATATGCAGGAAAATGGGGACAATGTGTGGTAAATTTCACGTTTCTAACACATACTGATTAACCACACAATTTTAATAACATTCTATGAGTCAATAATACAAATTGCTTCAATGCTAGCATTTTTTTTTTCATTTCATTTTTTCATTTGAAACATCTCCCAAGGTGCAATTACGGAAGATGTAGAGCTGGAAGGAAGCATCAACAGATTCACTTCAGACTCCAGAGACAACCATAATATATTTTAAAAAATACAAAAAAGACAGACATACTTTGTCCATCCTTGGACTTTTCCTGTCACAGCAACAACAGTAGCAAAGACTCAAGAAACAAGGACCCTATACACAAAGTTTAAACTTCTTCGTTCTTCTCATTTTGTCCCAATTGGAGAATCCCCATGACAATGTTTAAAGAAGATCTTTGCTTGCAAAGAGTCAAAGTAACCAACAAGAGGTTCAACTTGAAGTAACCAACTTCCTCCGTAATAGAATCTCAAGCAACAAGGATTGAATAAACAGTGTGAACTTCCGCTTCCTTGTTCTGTTTTTCAACGTAATCTAGAGAAGTATACAAACTATGATGATGTTCCTTACTTCCTTTGTAATGAATATTAACAATTAAATCAAGCTACGTGGAATTAAATCAACCACTATCTCCAGTTCTAAGCAAAGAGCGGAAGACGGACTAATCAATGAAGCAACAGAGTGCTCTCCTTCATTGTTATAGATCTCCAAATAAAACATTAATAAAGAGAAGTCTCGAGCAACAGCCTGCGCTCCAGGATCCTCCTCTAAATCACTAACGGATGCTGCTCAGTAGTGTACCCTGAAGGAGATGTTATGATGTAATGAGCACAAGTGAACAACAAGGCAAGGGGATGTAATGTAATGTACTTAGTATGGCCTATGGCCATGTCATGGATTGAATTGTTGACATAGTAAAGGGATCAGGTCACACCGACTGGCCCCATCAGAATCATTAGCAGCATGGTATGTGACATTCAGTGTGACATTCAACTCATAATGGGCTTACACCTACATGTACATGACACAAGGGACATATTATGTAAATGTCATGACACTCGAGTTGCCATATCAAGGTTATAGCAAATAATGCTAGAGGCCTACATGTTCTCACCTGTGAAAATCAGTCAAATTCAAATCTTAAAATGTAAGCCCACTAAAGTTTGTTTTTAATGCTGATATGTTATATTGTCTAACAGTTACATTCTACTTAAAATAATAAGACAACCAAAAGCAAACACAAGTATCTGTGACCTACGGAATGTTTCAAGAAAGGACTCGTCAGACGTTTCATCTGACAAGTCCCATTTTATCTGACAGTTACCATAGTAACAGTGCTTCTCAGCCAATCAAAATCAAGGGAAGTTGTCAGATCTAACAACTTGTCGGACAAAAATGTTGATGAAATGCTCCCCAGGATACATGTAAAAAGAGGGGAGAAATACATGTAAACTTCACTGAGCAGCCTGAATGAGAAAAGTAATTAATTTGTCAGCATGAAAAATTTCATGATAATTGGATGTAAAAATGGAGTGTTGACATTTTATATTTGCTCTATTTCACCATGGACCCGACTACCATGATTGCACAAAGCAATTGCTTGATATTCTGTGTGATAAGCAACACCCAAATGATTAACTATTTTTATTTACAAAATATACTTACATGTACCATACAGATTAAAATACACTTTTGTGTTTGTACTCCACTTAACATCCAAAAACTTGAAGGTCAATAGATATCGAACAGTCATTTCAAATCGAGAAGTGTTTACAATCACCGAGCACACTGCAGCAGTACTACACTGGACGATGTGGGTATGACTATTAAAACGAACGTGTATGATGTCCCTTCGAGTCTCAAGTGTAAGTGGTCACCCACGTACGTCACTATATGACGTTCCACAAAGAAATTCATTACTTCCTTCCCACCTACACTGTACTATATCGTACTAACCAACAACCAAGAAACTTTTAAAGAGGGGAAAAAACCTTGAAATGATTCTTGCAACATACAAGTCATTTTGATACACAAATATGGAAAGGGCTGTTAACATACTAACATTTATAAGTCAACAACATTAAACAGAGTTTACAAAGCACATAAGTTGCAAGTGCCAGATATAAAGCTTGAAATTATTGGACCATACTATATGGCTTTTATATTAGGAAATTATATTTTTTGCCAGTCATCTGTGTACCTTTCATATAATTTCAAAGGTTTATTTGGGGGGAGGGCACTTTCTTTGACAAAAGTATACGAATTCATGCATTATTGATGCTGACTCAAAAAGAAAAATCATAAGTAAATGAATATGCACAACATTTGGCAATGTATAACTGATACATATCATGCACATTTAGTAACAAGAGGGAGACCATGTTTTTCATTGAGTCTGAAAAAAAAAAAAATGTTGCTTGCATGTAACTTTGTCAGATCATATCTTAACAAATTTTTAATGATTTTTCATATGTGTGGCAGGAACACAAAATTTTCAAAAATTTTATCTAAGACCTTCAACAATGTACTTTAACATTAAAATCTGTATTTTTTTTGGAAAGACTTCAATATGCCATATTTAAAGAACTCTTAAATGAATAGAAGCCACTGAAATTTACACATCATTGCCAAAGCTAATTGTAATTGAAACTATCAGTTTCAATGTGGGAGGAAGTGCAATTAATTCAACAAGCTTAACTCATATCACACACATCACAAAGAAAAGATTATGACTGTCTCTATATAAGAAAAAATCATGTGAAAAAACACTCGACAATAAAGGAAGTTTCTATAATGAGGTCAAATAGTATCTACAGTTAACTTAGTGCTCAAACTACCTACTGTAAAATGAATCTACATAATTCTCTATAATAATATTCAGATATAAAATTATATTCCTTTGATAAAAGGAATATCACTGATATTGATGCTGAATCTGGGTATGTAGTCGAAACAAGAGAAAACCATCAAACCCAAAATATTACAAACTATTTGCAGATACATGTATTGTCATTACTGTCTACCTACAATTACTCCTAGTGCACCAATACAAAATTCCAACCTTACTCACTAGTATAGTGTATTCAAAACTGTCTGTTGATAGTGTCACAAAAAATTGTCAGATAAAATGCTTTTTTATTCATGAAAGTTTACTGGTAAACAAATACTTGTGAAAGTCTACTGATAATATCATTACATTGATGTCATATTCATGAAAGTTTTATAATAAACAAACATTCACAAAAGTCTACTGATAATGTCATTAGAGTATAATTTTAAGAATATTTGTTAAAGTAGTGCTCACATACAGTACTTCTAAAAATGCATTTTAACTGGCAATTTCTTATGACACTATCAGCACAGTTTTGAATACACTATACTTGTGAGTAATATAAGGTTGGAATTCTGTCTTGGTTCACTAGGAGTATTGCTAAGTTTTTGATTTATTGTAGGTATGCATTTCCATTGGTGCATGTATGCCCACATTCAATCATTAATTTTTACAAAATGCACGCTTCATAACAGGATGTCCTCACTTGATAAATCAATATTTTTGCCTTCCTCTTCCTCTTTGACTGTGAAACAGATTTTATTTCAATAATCAACAAACATTAACCAACGGAGTTGACCACAATTAATAGCCTACATGTACATGTAATACCATTTCGAGCAGAGCATTACAAACCACACAGGTAAAAGTAGAATACATGAAAAATTAGAAGAAAAAAGTGCTATGCTGTTCCCACTTTTTGCTGTAAAACGTGAAGCAAAATAGTCAGTTGATCACTGGAATTTTTAGATTGGCAACAGGTTGGAAAGATAAACGTTGCTATTTTTACCAAGCAAATTGCCAAGTTTGCAGTACTTCTGGAGATGATAAATTCATTTCTGTTTACATTCGATACATTTACTTGAACTTTAAAAAGCAACGTGCCTAAATTTATTGAAAGAAAAGCAAATATATTGTGACATGAAAAAAATAAGAGCAGATCATTCTTCACCAAAAGGCTTCAAAATAACATTGTCACAAATGGGTCAATGAATTATCATACTAACAAATGAAGGTTACCTACAAATAAATGGGCAACAAAATCAGATTGATCATTTAATAAAGACATTGGTTTGACTACATGTATATAGGGTAGACCATACAGAAAGTAAATTTTTATAAAAGGAACATATTACAATCATGTACTTATTCTGAAAAATTGAAGGCATAAAAAAGGAAGTCAACAGTAATATCATAAAAATGGCTATAGGCCAAACAACTGTATGCATCACTCAGTCCATGGAAGAAATGATTAATGTTCATTGTTCACATACTTGTGCCAGAATCTGAAAATTGTTATCCCCCTCTCTTAATACCCCATACTTTCCTAGACCAATCAACATGTCTGCTATGACAATATGCAGTCCAAGGTTGAACTGCTAACTGTTATATGCTTTTCACACTGCATTTCCTTTAATAAACCCCATACTATCCTTAACCCCATACTTTTTCTTTTTTTTTGGTTTCACACTGTCTTTCTTAACCGGGGTTTAATAATGCACAGCTCATAAATATTGATGATTTTGCCACACAGCGTAATTAATGTGCAATTTTGACTTCTGTGATTGGCTAATGCTTAGCCCCACTTTTCCTTAGCCCAATTTTGTTTCACACTGCATCTCTTAGCACCACAAATGTGGTGCTAACACCATGATAAGCCACTAACCCTGCGTTTTTGCAGGGCTGGATAGTACCGTATTACTTACCATGCTAGCCCACTTTCCTAAAACGTAGTGTAAAATAAGTGGGCTAAGCTTAACCACGGAAAATTGGTGGGGCTAGGGGGGGTCTTAAGGAAAATATGTGCAGTGTGAAAAGCATATTAGTGGCCCAAAGCTTCATATCTTTAACTGTGATGATAAAGCAGGCCATTAAGGAACAATCAACCAGACATACTTTTTTTTAACCACAGGATGTATGGAACAGTACCTTAAACATGAACCGTTTTGAATGTTGTACAAACATTTAAACACGCCGCCCAACAATAAGCATATTCCCATGGCAGCATCCTTGTCGCTAATGATGAGTCTATGAAGAAAAACTATTGAGTGAATCCAAGAAACTGACCATGGAGGGGTTCCGAGCTTCAGCAAAACATTACTCAAGAAGAAGCGCTACATTATTTGTACAGGAAAGACAATAACTACACCCCAGGAAGGGCAATACTACAACCACCTGAAGCGACGAGAACAAGATGTAGTAATCGACCGGTGGGCGTTTCTATGTTCAACTCAGCAGTACGAGGAAGCACAAAATCATGGCAGATCTGACCTCATTAGCCAAATGTAAGGAAACAACCATTTTTCTGCCAAGTGACCAAACCCTTTGACATGCTGTACATGCAGTCACCTGTTTAACAATTTGTAGCCAATATCCATTTGCTACGAAACCGCAATATGGGGAAAGAGGGACTAAGAAATACCATACTACATCATGTATGTATCATCAATCGTCTAGTTACATTTAACATCTTCAGGTGATTCTGAAGAGAATATCATTATTGGGAAGTGATTGTGTTTTTGCAAACTAGAGTCCAGTTACCCATGGCTTCCACGAGCTATGAACCACAGCATTGGGAAATACATGTACATGTACATGTAGGTTCTCAAATCACAGTAGGACAAATGGTATAGTAAACATTTCCAAGTAAAATTTGAAAAGGAACAGAATATTGTGATGGGGAATTTATCGTATATTGTCGTAATTTCATGAACTGTTTCAAGGGGATTTCAGCAGATAGAAATAAACTTTGTGGTTATTGTGTTCACAGGCTAGAGAAATGATGTGATTGAATTTCTTTTCTATGCTCTAATAGTACAATATCTATGGAATTAAGTGAGACCAATAAAAAGGATCTGCAAGTTTGTGAGATCATTAATACATGTAGACATCTGGGTTCCGTCTTACAAAGAGTTGCGTTTGATCCCATCAACCACAACTATGGAAAGCCAGCAATGTCAACATCCAAAATGCATGCTTGTTCAAAATATCTTCTCATACAGATAAATATTCATGCATCCATCATTATGACTATTCAGTGTGCTCCTCTTTCAGGGACATTTTGCAAATTTCCTTTCTGTAAAATTACGAGACCGATGATTTTCAAATACATGTGTTTGATCGGATCAATCCCAACTCTTTGCAACACGGGACCCTGATGTGCTCATAAACATACACAAAATTCTACAGGTAATGAGTGTCCCAAACAGGTCAAAATTGCAGATAACTTTAATGCAAGAAGTACTAAAAGCCCCTTCCCTGATATGACCCTCAAATCAATCTTCTCTTCCCTTCACTCTTCACTCATTAAGCACTGACCCATTTCTATGCCCCTTTCCCCTCTTCCCTTCTGCTCCAGTCACACCGATGCAACAGACTACAGACTGACTATTGGTATGTCATTGGAAATAACTGAATAGATTTGGTCAGACTGGAGTTGGGTTTGCAAGTGTGACTGAGCCTTCCTCTCTTCTTGGCATGCAATATTCATTGTGGTTTATCTTGAATTTCTCTGTCACTTCCATCTTCCTGTCTGTCCTTTCTTACTCTCTCTCTCTCTCTCTCTCCCTCAAACTCTATGGCCCGTATTCTGAACCTGAGTTTTATTTAAACTCTGGATTAAAGTTGTGGTTTAACTATGGATAGCCAACAGTGACATAAATCTCTAACAGTACAGGTTTGATTTATACGCTCATCTGTATCACACAGATCATTCCTAACCATCTGGTAATAATGAGTTAACTAGTTTTCTTCGCCATTATAGCATCTGAAAGTGCACAGTGAAAACAAGAAACATACCATGAAAGCAAAGGTTTTATATATTCGGCTTCCCATGATTTTAGCACTGAGTTAGACCATGGCATATTGAACCAGACTTCAATTTGTCTCCTTTTCAATATTCCCTGTCCCATATACATGTATGTCCCTCTCCACTTTGGTTTATTCACTGGATCTACAATCAGTTGGTCTACTTAAATCAGTTCACATGGTGTACTTGAAACCCCTCCCTCTCTTGTCACACTCTTAGCAATGATCTGCATTTTATGTACGTTTATGTATATGTATTGGGTGTCCCACTCATCAAGCTTTTGCTTTTAGGGGCACCCTAATAATTTAACCTATATTGTACATTCATGTGTGATTTTGTATATATTTTGGTTTGCATATTGATTTTTTAAATGATTGAATAAATTCCTCTCTTTTACTGCAAATATGTTCAAGTGATCTACTTTTCTTGAATATTAGAAACGATATCGACAAAATGTAAAATTTGAAAACATCAAAAAACTCAAACATGCTCCAAATCACCATCAACATAATACAAATTACTCAGAAGGTTTTTAATCCTGACTGTTTAACAGGCAAAACAAAATATATTTGCTTCATTTTAATACGGGATATACTTTCACAAAAAACTGCCCAAATCAGCAACATTGGATAAGCTTCAACATTGCAGTGAATGAGGATTTTCAAGAGCTCTTTTTTTTATTTTCAGGGCTCTTTTTGAGCATTTTGGGGGAGAAATTGCCCTGAGCCCCCATGTAATTTTTTTCCCCTGCTGTATGAGCCAACATATATTCTATAAAGGAGAGAATGATGAGATTACTTACCCCTTCCTGCGGATCGTTGTTCTCCTGAATCACTTTAATCCAAGCAAGCATCGTCTCTGTGTCACTAACCTGTGTACAAACGAAAAGGATATAAATTACATCATGAAAATTTTGATTTTATTCTGCATGGCTTTCTGTTCAAGTTACACTTTGCAAGGTTACTTTTGTTCAATAATTTCATAGGCATCTTTGAAAATATATTCGATTATTAAATAAATTTTCAACTGTAACAGGTGTGTTTATACTTCATATTTTCACACCACAATCAGCCATTTGTTACCCGTTTAGTTGCATCCTTTCTCATTTTCATTTGAGCACTGATCATAAACACAAGATCGTAAAAAAGATGGGTTAACGATCTCCATTTCTCCAAAAATATAGTTTTGATGGAACCACAAATGCAATAAAAATTCCTAACTCATAATATACATGTTTCCGGTTTAATCAAGATAACAAGGTAATAATAATAATAACGGCATATTTACCCAGGGTAGCCACTTCAGTTCCGAAAACTGTTCTCCCAGTGGTCCCTGCGATTATTATTACCCGGCTAAGCTAGGCTACCGATTCAGGTGCACACAGCTTTTTGAGGAATTATTTCCTGCCGGTACCCATTTACCTCACCTGGGTTGAATGCAGCACAGTGTGGATAAATTTCTTGCTGAAGGAAAACACACCACGGCTAGGATTCGAACCCACGACCCTCTGTTTGAAAGGCGAGAGTCAGAACCACTAGACCATGACGCACCCACGTAATAATCGTTTTGAATTCATTTTGAAAAGTGATTGCCCCAACTTGACCTCTCCTCCCAAAAGGAGCATTAACAGTATTCAGTAGAAGTGTGTTTATGATCAGTGTTAATGATTACAACCACATTCATTCT